>NC_083490.1:5611700-5919480 GCF_905332965.1 Bombus pascuorum
TGACGTTGACGTCGACGGATATGTACTACTATCACCACGACGCTAGAGGAAGATTCTGAAATACTTTGCCACCATGCGACTGGAAAATAAAAGTGTCAACGTTTTCGGAATGGTCAGCGTGTCACGGGTAGCTAGCTTCTCACGCGTGGACGTTTTCTCATATACGAGTGTCTGACTATAAAGAGCAATTTCCCCTTTGATCAATGGTCTACAACTGTGGAGATTTTACGAATGTTCGAAAAATTTCGATAGACAATAGATGTTACCTTTGGCGATTCTATCGTGAACCAATAGTCAGCGTAGGTAAAACAAATATTAATTCTAGGATTTTTCATTTAAGAGCTTTTGTTTCGTCAGAGCGTACGATTCCTATCCAGTTTTCGATCGTCTATTTTTCGTACGTGTTGACAAACTTCATATTTTTACCACAAAGAGCTGGTTTTCGTATCTTTGCTTTCACCTTTAGATCGATTCTTTCGAAAGAGCAACGTGCGGCTCATTCACTAGCTTCTATGTCACGTTCCAGGGAAGAGATTTTTGATGTTTTCGGACACAGGACGTGCCCTTTCACGAAGTACCTTTCTATCGGAAGTAAATTGCGATGTATTAATTTTTGAAGAATTCGATACATATTCCAATTGTTCGTAATTTCCTTCGTAATTTCATCGTACCGCTATATCGAGGATGATAACGCTGCAACTTGTAACACGATTAGGACATACAATTATTTTCATTAGTTGCAAGAAGAAAGAAAGCGTTTGGAATTACGCGGAACGTCTATCGGCGCACGTAAAATCGGAGGTCGGTTAGAATCCGCGGTTGTATCGCTTCGTTGCAGGTGCCAGAGAAAATAGAAAATGAAAATAGCAATTTTACGGTAGCGAGAGGTGAAAGAATGGGGGAAAGGATAGTGTAGAGAACGTCTGAAGAAGCTGACGTGCTGCAATACCTGAAAGACAAGAAGCGAACCGAACAGTGCACGAAAGAAAGAGTAAGAAAAAGAACGAGCAAAGACGAGAAGGAGACAGGCGTGATTCGAATCCAACGAAACACGAAAAGAAGGAGCGAAAGACCTCTTTGCCATCTCGAGACTTCTCAACGATCCCTTCAAACTCCTTTCTCTTCCCTTTACCTACTTCGTTCCAGTTTTATCGAACTTGATTAATGCTCGTGATACGAAACAAAGGAACGAAGCAATAATAATCAAGTGTTTTAAACGTACATAATACCAATTACTTTTTATCGTTGTACTTTCTTTTTCCTTCAAACAGACCACTATTTGAAATCATAAAACAGATACACAGCTTTTTCGTTATTTTGATTAGATTTTTATACATAGCACGAACTATCTCGCCTAAAATTTCGAAATAAATCTTTCCATTGTTGGAAAATCTTGGCCATCGAAATTTTGGCTCGATTCCTCGCTTTGTTCGTGCAAACTCGCGATTCTACCCCAAGCACTCGATACTTCTCAGTTCTTCCATCCTATTCCCTTAATTCGTAGTTTTCGTTTTTTCATAGAGCGTTGACTATTTTCCAATTCTTCGTTGCTATTGAGTTTCGCATGGTACAGGCGATCCCGGGCCAAGCACCGATTTGCGATATTGAAGTGCGATCAGCCGTGTTGAGAAAAGGCATGGTTTACAGAGGCGGGCAACGGAAACAAAAGAGGTCGACAAGCTAACGTGGCCCGAAACGAAGAACGAAATTGCGATTAGTCTGCGACCTCTTCTCGTCTAGCAATCCATTAGCGAGTCGCGGAAAAGTCGAAAGTCCCGGTCGTCTTAGGACGCCTCGAGTCCTCTGATTAAAATTCGCGATACTGCCGGGTATGAAAAGCCGCCTTTGGTCTTCTCGCGAACGCGTGACCCGATCCTCGGTGGTCGACGCCGTCGACATCGCCGGCACCTTCGCTGACGCTGTGTTCCTGCCGTCGTGTTTCCATCGTCGTTCTCACAATGTCTCGCCTACTACGTCCCTTTCGTTTTCTATCCCGCGTTCTCTCGAAGAGAAACGCACGGGTCGACGGGAAACGCGGAAAGAAATTATACTGCCAGTGCAAAATGCTAGTGTCCCTGACAAAAAGAATGGCAGTAAAGAGGAAAAAGTGGGACGTGCTGCAGAAGAAGCAGGGATACGCGAGCCAAAAAGGTCAACAAGAATACGGCGACTACTTTGATGGCGAACAGGGTAACGAAAGAACGGAGATTACGATGACGCGAAAGTAACCACGCAAGATGATTAATGGACTTTTCCTTCGACTATCGTTTCTTCGAAGATCGTCGAGGACGAAAGGGACTGGTCACGATAAAACCTGAAATCGCGCGGACCGCAGCTATTCTAAGCCAGACGAGCAACACGGCTGATTGCGACTAAAATATTTCCAGAAAATATTTTCGCGTGGAATATTTCGAGAAGAAAATGTAAGTCCCTTCTTTCTTCGTTTTACGTTGCTGGAAGAAACAACTTACAAGAGAAAAATATTTCGGTACACATACATATGCATCACCGGAATTTTTCGAGAGTCCGAAAGTTTTGCTAGAGCCACAAGGAATTTCGTTTAAATTCGACGTACTTGGTTGGAAGGAAATTCGATCCCTGTGTCGTTAGTTCTTAAATTTATAGCCGTTGATTATAATTGAAATTCGCTTTGGAATATTTATTTCGGAGTAAAATGTTTGTTTACGCGAAGTAAAGTATTTTTTGAAAATTGGATACTGTCAAACAGTTTTCAATAGAAGTGCTTGAAATTCTATGTTAGAGAACGTGCACGTGAAGTAGACACAGTGGAAAAAATACATGAATAGGTGATGCTCGAGCTTAGAGAGGATAAAATCCTGCTGGATCCCCGAAAGCCGAAGTATTTTACGCTTTGGTTCCCTCGGTCACTCTGACATTCGATTTAGATTTTTCCAGCTAATAGTAATTTACTATCGACCAAATACAATATTATATTACATCCTGAAAATCGAACAGCTTCAAACATGTCCTATTTCGTCGTATCAGTTCAATTACATTAACATGTACTAAACTTTTCATTAACATTTTTTACTATAACATTAGGTGATTCGAAAAGTTTCTTTCGTTTTATAAGGAAACAATAGACGCACAATGTTTTTGTTTTATATTAGTTTATTGAATTATGTACGAACATAATAATAGGAATATAACGAAACGGATCATACCTAGTTCGATAAAATAATATAAAACAGAAATTGTCGTTCATCTATTATCACCCCATAAAACGAAAGAAACTTTTAGGACAACCCAATATCTACAAGTTGCTCTCTTTTGTAGTTCTCAGTTTATATCTCTTCCTATCGAAACTAACGAAATGTTACGTTCAAAGAAATAAGAAAAGGGATCGCTCTGCCAGTAAAATTCGAGTGAATTGAGAACTTCGCAGGATCTATCGACAATAGCTTTTACTTCCATGAAAATATATCAATCTTGCAGATAAACACGTGGTAGATCTTTGGGACTTTGTCATGCACGTGCCATTGACGAAAAGGATGAGATATTTGATCCTGAAAATTCCATTCCCAGAATCCTCGCCGATAAAGTGGACTAAGAAGACGGAATAAGTGATATGCAACGAGTATCTTACGACGGGGATAAAAATCGAGTTTGATCCTCCGGATCTGTATACCTCGCCTCTTGGTCCTGGTCCAGCAGCACCGCTCAGACTATTTTCTGACTACGTAAGTCTAGACTATAAAGAGGTAATCGACGAAATATTCATACGGCTTTCTATCGACAAGTACAAACGGATGATTTCACTTTCAGAAACTTTTTACCTTATTAAATTATATATAATATGCATATTATACGGAACACTTTGACGAGGAAGGACCATCGTTGTTATATCGATAAAAATTGAAACGAATCTGTAAATGAATATAGAAGTTAAAAGTAATTTATTGGCACACCTCTGCATTTTCTTAGTGTTCCGCAAACATCTGTTTTATTTTGCAATAATTTTTATGCGACTTGTAAAAGTGGTTAGAAAAAGTATCGGCACACTACTGTATTTATTATATTCTGCACATACTAATTAATTAGACCAAAGAATATTAAATTTCATGTCATTTTTTACAAAAATTTGATGCTACGTAAATGAAATATAAAAAAATATGAAAAAGAACGCTTCGTTGAAAAATAAGGATGCATATCGATACCGTTTGTACTCGCTGTCCGCTATCATAATCACTGGCAAGCAAAGTCATACGAACCTGACACCATCCGCGAAAGCCTTTAGACTCGATTATCTTATAACTAGGAAGGTATCCATATAACATGTTGCAAAAATTACTCCACAGTTCTATATAGCATGATCTAATAAGCTTAGCACGGTTTCGAGAGGAGGGTTGACTGTACAACAGTGCGAGATGTAACAGCGTTAAGCATATCTTGCAAGCGCTAATTTCCACACGTGATATCAAGGTCTCTCAAAATTCGAAGCTAAAATGGACAAAACTTTGAAAGACACGAATAGCACGAAACATAGCGAGTAAGATAGGAACGAAGACGTGTTTAAAGAACAAACCCGGTCTTCGTAGCCGTTTACAACGCCAGGGGCCTGTTTGCCTGGCTATGCGCCTTTAATGGAATGTCAACTTCCTGCCGTCGAAATCTTTTTGTGAACCGAAAACGGGCTTTCCTTCGGGTCTCGAATAATTATGGAAAATTCTCAGTACCGCGAGAAACGAAATGTTTCGCCCGGATGCATCGTGGGTGCGGCTCGTCTTGCGTACCGTGGATCGATAAAGTGTCTGAATGAGACCGTCACCGGAAATAGCGCGATGAAACATTGTTTACGCTTCGCAATTGTTTCACAGGTTGATCGATCGTTGGAAATTCGAAGAGCAGGATAATTAGCGCTTTAAATGGCGCGTAAATATCGTGAGAGTAATTTTCAAAAGTAAACTTATAATTTAGATAAATGCGTGTCGTAATTCGTATCGCGAGGTAAAGTACGAGCGACTTCGCTCATTGCGTACTGCGTGAATTTCTCAGAATAAAAAATTATGAATAGTTTGCGTTATGTTTGTACGCGTAATGCTTTTGATTTATCATCGTGTTCTATTAACTCGCCACGTGTCAACGAACAACGTAATCATTTTTTTAGAAGCGTCTTATTTTTTCATTCGACTTCACCGTGATACTTTAGCGATTCGTAAGAAATTTACCGGATCCAAACTCGTTGCAGCGGTTCCTTCGGCTGGATGAAAAATCGAGTAATTGCAGAAGTTATGGCGAAAGTAACGTGGAAGCAACGGCATAATCATACGCGCTGTGAATCGTATCAAAACTTTATTTATTAAACAGACTTATAAGTTCTCGTTATGAGACTCGCTTTGTATCGTTTCATAGGCAGCCACTCGTCGTTGGGACACGGAAAACGATCGAGTTTTTCGAGTAGAGCAGCAACCAATTAAAAAGTTCGTTACTCACAGCGAAGACGACACCGTGGCGGCCCCCGTCAACGAAAACTTTTCCCGGGAAAAGTAGGAGTTACTTTAGCAATGGCTGCCGGCTATGCGACAAATAACACCGACTATGTTCCCTCTCGACTGTTCTCGAGGACATAATTAATTGCTACACGCAAATACAAATTGCTCTGTTTCGTTTATTCCGTTTATCCTTCCCTTTATCAGTCAGCTCACGCACTTAACGCAATTTTTCGCACAAACGACGCATAGCGTTTACCAGAAGATTCAGTTTATCGTACTTTCATAATGAAATCTTTAATTTCATAAGCGTTTTAAAAGTAGTTTATCTACGCGCTGACATTTTAAGAAGATTAAAATATGAATGAAACTCGAGAAAAACTACATGAAACATACAGGGTGTCTCAGATTCTTTGCACGAGGTAGTAATAGCATATTCTACGAGTAAAGATAAGAAAAAAAAAAAAAAAAAAAAAGAAAATAAATAAAGTCGTTTCAAGCGCAGCTTTGTCAAGTTTCTTGAATGCGGTCGTAGGTATTACGTGAGTCCTAGTTCATCCAGAGAATGTACCGTGTCTATCTCCAACCTTTTTCATCGGCCATCAGGCGCCAGATTTCAGCGTACTATCACCGAAAAGCACCCGATGCTGTTCTCGCGAACCCCGGTGAATAGCTTTTTTGTCGAACTGATTTAATCATATCCAGGACAGCAGACAGGTTTATTGGTGTTAATAATACATACACGCTGGACATTACTTTCTACGTGTAAAGCTTGCAAGTTCACTTCTGGCACCTAGAAATATTAGCTACGTACATATCAAGACGAATATTTCCAATCCCTCCAAGTAAACAGAGAACGTGTTAAGTTATGAGCTTTTAAAATGAAAAAGGAAAATATTTATCGCGTCTCGGAATAGTTGCACGCAGTGGGAATAAAGATTTTCCACAATAAATGTAACGTGATTTTCCATTTTCAGTTACATGTTACTCATGACTTGGCACGCACGATATAAACTTGTTAACTCTATGGTACACGTGTCCAATCTGATAGGTTTATTACTCGTCTCTCCTCGGTTATTATTTTATCAGCCTTCGTGTGGAAAATAACCATCAAAATGCAAAGATATATATTTTTTTATTGGTATTAACGATTCAATATATTCGAGTAAAATGGTGTAGTTAAAGAAATGTATATTTCGTAACATAAAACAAAACGACATAGGCCCCTCAGGCTCAACGAGTGCTCTATAAGATTAAATACGTTTTATCGACGCTATACTGTATCGAAATCTCGTAGGAAGCGACGCTCGTTACGACCATTATACCTGCGCTCGAGCAGGTCGATGCAAAATTCCACGATGCTTACAGTAATTAACTGGAAGGTATTGAAAAAGTTAGAAGAGAAAGAGACAAACTGAGGCCGGACATCATTGCTGACAAGAAGTTGAGTGGTTTCCGGTACAGAAAGGTGGCGGACATGAACGAAAGTAGAGCCGATAAGTTGGAGAATTCTGGAAACGAATTAATTTCCTGTGACGTTTCCTTTTTCAGTAAATTGTTCCTAGACTACTTCCGCTTGCTTCCCTGCGATTTGCAACCGTCACGACGAAAATAGACTGGAATTTAATTCTTAAATACTTTTTCTCTACTTGTTCGCCATATATGTATTATATATTTGAAAGCGCATATTTAAATTTATGATATCATAGGTGTCATAGATTTGCCTGAGGTGTGTAACGTAACGAGTATTTATAACTGTATTTATAACTCTACTCTTGGGGGTCTGGAAATTCAAAGGCGAGATAACGTGTTTATAATTAATGTGATGACTATGCAGCATTTGGGTATAGATAATACGAACCTATGCTGCACCTTTACTCTAAGCGACTAGTATATCGGTGCTACTTATTTATTTATTTATTTATTTTATTGCTTCTAAATATTGCTGCCAAATGCGACTACTAAGTCGACTCTTTTTATTTGGAAAGCAGGAAATAACGATACCGAAGTTAGGAGTTATACAAAAGATTGACAAAAGATTAAAAGATGATCTATAACCAGAGAAAAGGATAAAAAGAAAGGAATAGAAGTTGAGAGCAGGAAAAGAAAAAAGTTGAAGAGTCGTTTAAAGGAAGCTGAATGAGAAGGAAGGAAGAAAAAGAGAAAAGAGTAAATTAGAGGCAATGGAAATAAAAGAATTTACGAACTGATACAAAGGGGATAGTCGGATGAAACGCTTGGCTAACATCAGAAAGTCATTAATGAATCTTTGACAATGTGAATCTTTAATGTTTTAAGGTCGACTTCGAAGATCGGAAACTTTACATGTTTCCATTAATAACGTTTGCTGATAGTAGGTGTGAAAAATGGACACGTCGAAGCAACATTTATCAAACGTTTTTAAATGAAATAAGTTTTTAAATTTTCGTTCCGGGGATTTCGAACGCTGCGTATAGTCATTGAAATTTGTTTTATACGTGCCATGTTGGTTTACGGTATGTTGCAAATCCCGATCACGGTGGAAAAATTTGGTTTTGAAATATAAAGTCTGAAAAGGCTCGTAAACACGAATTGCGTGATTGCGAAACTAAAATTTGTTGGTGAAACAACTGGTAGATGTATGTGAAAAAAATGGTAGATATTTTTGAATTGGTCGTAGTTCGGAATGAAACTGTTCTTCGTTGAAACAAACTTACGAAAACAAGCTGAGTTGGAATAGCAATGGATACCTGTAAAAGAGATGCTCGATTGAGAAATTGAATGGGAAAACAAGACGATACGTGATAAATCGTGAAAATACGAAACTGAAACATTTATAAAAGATAAGAATTTATATTTGGCGATACCTGTATCCTATCTCCGCTTTAGATCAAAAGCTCCGATAAAAATTATTCGAACGATAAAGCGTTCTCTTTTGTTTCTGCATGATTTACGATCATCGATAATTTATTTCGCTTCATCCACCATATTGATCATTCCAAGTTTAATGTTCCACAAAACATCCTTTTTTCTATTGCAATAGTGCAACGATCTCGCAATTTATCGCAAGTATCCAGAATCGAAGCAATTCTGCCTTCAACGATTTATCTATCATAATTAATTTAAAAAATGGATATCATATAATAAACGAAAGAAATAAATATCGCGTATTATCTATATAGGATTTTGAATTTCGGCCAAGTACATAGCTAATTGTACAAAAAAATCCTCTTCATTTGACCATCAAACCCATGCGTTAAATGAACAGCTATCTCAACAACGTAAAAAGGCTGAAAATAAAAAAAGAACGAGCACGCTTTCAATGACTCAATACCCAGCGACTACAAAAACGATAGTTCTCACCGGGATTTCACGGCACGGAACCCATTCAGCTTCAATCACCTCTCGGTGCAACAAAAATCTACGCTTTTTAAAACGCGAATCATTCAGTGTGCAGGTTATACGTATTTTAAAGTCTACCGGACCCCGCCACCTCGCCAATCTCTAAAGAACACCTTCCGTTAATTCGGAACGTTAATTCGATGCTAACGGACATCACGGTAACGATTAAACCAAACATGGTATAAATTTCATCAGGCGCGTACTACCATCGTGGTTCGTAAACAACCATCGGATCGATACCGACACATATCGATGATGTTTCAACAATTGCGCGAGAAATATCAGAAGATATCGTAACTTTCAGATTACTCGTATCAATTTTCAATACGAATGTTTTCCGAGCAATAGCAAACCGATACAAACATCGAGTCAATATGTATAGTTGATACTTCATGGAAGTATCGATATCTCTGTTTATTACCTAACAAAATCATCGATACTTTGTGTATTGGTTTGATACTTTATAACAACGATTTCCAATTTCCTTCGTCTCACGACACGCATAATTTCTGTGGTAGACCAAAAGGTATATTATATTTGGTTCAAGATAGCGCGTTCACACCGGATGACTATTATTATTATTGCTCGACAATCCGAGGGGAAAAGAGGTCAGTGCTCTTAACCAAATAGTCAGATATTACATGTTTGAAAAATGTTTCAGCCCCGATTGAAAATCATGGCTTGATAAAATCGCAAATACTCGAATTTGATATTTCAGGATGTTGATATTGATATGTGTCAGATATTGCCTCGAAAGTATGGATATTACAAAAACCTTTTCAATTGATTGACACTTCTGAACAGTAGCACATGATGCTAGACAGATAAGAGTTTTAATTACATCGCGTATTATCGAATTTTCGTCGTGAAAGAAATCGCCAATACATATAAAAAAAAAAAGGAAAAAAAAGAAAAAAAAATAGAGGAAAAGAAGAAAATGAGAGACATATGGCTACAGGAAGAATAATTTGATAAGCTGTTCCGTATCCTACCTGATTATTGCTGCGCGCACGGTTCACTCATTTCGCGACTCTTTTATTTACTTTTCCCTCTTGTTCCTCCTGCTCCCTCTCTTTCTCTCCCCTTTTTTGCAATATCCACAAAACTCATAGACTTCCAATCTGTTTCAGTAATAACCAGAGTAAACGATCGGACGTGACGTCACTCGGTTCGAACGCCGGCAAGTCGAACGATTTGGAATTGTCGGTTTGCGTATATGTATGCCGAGTATTCTAACATGTAAAGCGGACAACAGTAGTCCAGTCCACGGCACGGCCATTACACGTTAATGTTGGACTTTGTTTGCCTTGAAAATTGATGCTCGCTATACCGGCCTCTGGTTCACCCTTTCGACCTCGTAACCACCGACTCTTGTTGCTTCTATCCTATTTTTTTCTCCTGCCCCCACCCCCGTATCCCTTCGCCGCATGTCTGTCGCGTTTTCCGCGCGCGAAACCGATACGTTTTATCAGGAATCGTTCGAATGTAAAATTCTCTGTCGTTTCATTTTGTATTTACGAGAGAGCGTGTTACCTTCAAACAGAGATATCACCCGCGAAATCTCGATGCTCGCTGTTTCGATTAATGCCAAGACCGAAATTTTTTCGCCCTTATGTTTTAATGCAGCTTCCGATCGCAAGTTACACTTCATTTTTAATGGAATGCGCGCAACGTTCTGTACACCGTGGCTATGTTATTTCCAAATTTTGTGGACTCGTAAATCTCGCTTATGTTCATTCGGAATTGGGTTGGCAACTAAGTGATTGCCAATGACAAAATCCGCAATCACTTAGTTGTCAACCCAATATTTCCAGATAAAAGATTTAACACGCTGATTATCATATCGTGATTGTGTGTTTTTCTTAGGATGATCAAAATAGGATAAGTTTCACGGACTGAACAATTTTCAAGGAGGCGAATGACTTGGATAACATTGTCGGTGTAATGTTTGGCTGAAATTAAACGTTTCACGGTGTAGCAATCTATTGTTACAACAAAATATATAAAATTGATGTGGCAGTCAACGTCTTTATCTATTAGGGATCGAGAAATACGTAATACGTGAGATCATAATACTATACATATTCCAACTTCTTCAAATCTCGTGTAATTGAAGAATCTAGACAGAAAAAGCAGTGGCAAAAAGTACTATTTGCAAGGGGATCTTTGAAATTCCTTTTCACAGCCACTAGGTTAGTGAAACAGATCAGAATAGTGTAAATCGATCGAAGAAAAATTGCAAACGAAACGTTGCGTCAACAAAACTTTGGCCCCTAATGCGTTAAGCGACGATACGCAGAAATTGTGCAAGGTAAGATACTTTGTCATTTGCGAATTTTGGAATCCTGATGTTGCCTTTGCATCTTGGGTTTTCAACTCTCGCTTCTCGATCCATGTTCTGATTTTTATCCCGCAGTACTTTGACCTGATGTAATTTCGCTTAGCTACCGTCAGACTCGAAACGTTTTATAGGTGAACAGTAAAAGATTTTACAACAGAGCCGTGCGATAAGGAATCGGCTTGCGTTTAAATTTGCTTTGTCAGATTTATAGCGTACCGTATCTTCGTACTCTGCTAATTTAAATCTGCGCCGTGGTAGATGAATAACTAGAATATTTCGTAAAATTTAGCCATACCAGAGACTAGAGATCGGTGATAAGTTACCAAAGCGACTTTACGGCCGCATAGATAAAGTCAAAAGCGAGTAACTGCATACGTTATTGCACGATATATTTTCTCAGTTGTCGAATAGGTATCTGGTCTTTGTTACGCGAAAAACTCTAGACGTATACGGGATTGGTCGTCGATCAAACGTATCGATCGTTACTATGAAAAATCGATGACTGGAAGTCGAAAATTGTAGTAATACGTTTTTGATTTAACGCGTGGTATAAGTCTTCAAAGCAGGGAAATTCTTCGTGATAGTTAGGAAAGTTCCATGTGTCTTATTTATGTATTTACGTATAGTGAATTGTTAATATATGAGATTACATTGTATTAGGTTGTCCGAAAAGTTTCTTTCGTTTTATAAAATGATAATAGACGAACAACAATTTCTTATATTATTTTATTGAATTAGATACGATCCATTTCGTTATATTTCTATTATTACGTTCGTGCATAATTCAATAAACTGATATAAAACAAAAAACATTGTGCGTCTATTATTTCCTTATAAAACGAAAGAAACTTTTCGGACAACCTAATACATGAAAATTACAAACCAAGAAAAATGATCTTTCGAGAATGAGGAATCTCTGGCAAAACTATCATGAAATAATCATAGAGGATTAAAATCTAGTTGGCCAATGTTCTACTTGCGTCATACTTGACCTCATCGTTCTAGCTGTTGTATCAGTGTAATATAAACATACATATACAGTCGACGCAACAAATATTAATATCGTACGTCACGTATTCTGGATAAAAATCAAAGTGTACTTTTATCGTCGTATAATTCTACTTGAAACACTTACCGATCGTCGTCAGCACCGTGAGAGAATATAAAAAGGCTTTGGCGAAGTTCCACTCGTATTCCGGTATCCGTCTTTCTGTCACGGTATCACTAGCGGAACTTCCGACATATGTTCCGGCGTTCTGGGTCGCCATCATGTCTTCGGTGATCCTCTTCACCAGTTGATCCTGAAAACGTGCGATTTCCTGGGCAGCCAGCCTCGTCCAGTTCTCACGGTAAAGAATGTTCAAACTCTCCGTAATTATCCATATATTTTCCACCGTCTTCGCTCGTGCTTCGTGATTAACCTTAATAGCAAAACAAATATCCTCATTAAAATAATACAAATAAAATTTGGTGAAAATATATTTCAAGTACGTACGCGCTTACGCAAAGTTGCAGATTTTAGGAAAGGAACAATCGCGTGGAAGGAAAATTTTCATTGGAATTTATCAGCGTCGAAGAATAACAGCGCGTGATAGATATGGATAAGACGAAGAGAAACTGGAAATATCTTTTCCACCCTGAAGACTCTACGGAACGAGTATCACTTTAAAGAAGGAAGAAACTAGTTGGCGACGACCAATCGATAAAACTTCGTTGAAACGGAGCGCCAACGCTAGAACGCACCGATAATTCGATTGATTCAGGTTCACTGAGGTCATCTCAGGTAGGGAAACGGGATTCTAACCGAAGATGCAACGATAAGTCGAAATTCGTTACCGTTTCGCGTAAGCGATAATTGGGAGAGGATCAAATACCGTCATGCTTATTCGAAGCAGCGCGTCATCACCAATACTACACGCGAGAAACGTAAATGCAATGGCATTGATTCAAACGCGGATATAGTTCTCTTCAAAAGAAAGATCAATTACTAATTGGATAATTTTTCGGTAAAGTCTTTTCGATTGTATCTTTACCGTTAACCATTCGGTTTATTGCCTGTGTATTTTTCAGTAAAAAATATTTTGTACGAAATAGTTCGATGGGAAAAAATTGCAATATCACGAGAAAATTTCTCTGAAATCTATAGAATGGAAAGTAACAAAATGTCCATGTTTCAAACGGTCGTAACAGCAAGTAATATAAGATTTATTTCGCTTTAATTTATGAAACATAGCTCGAGAGAAAGAGCGTTCGTTCGTAACAGCGTGAATCGTTACGTGGCAAGTGACAAATATTCAAGCTATGCGAACCGTAAAAATGCAACAATGAAAGGCAAAATGAAAAAAAAAAAGAAAAAAAAAACGGGAGGAAAAAAGGGAAGAAAAACCGCCGGGTGGAAATCAATAGTTGTGCACTCACTTGCTTTAGCCAAGCGGTGGTATTCCGTCTGGTAGGCTGATTCTCTGCTATTGTGGTAGCAAGTGTCCTTTGTTGTATCCCGGCATCGGTACCGCCCTCGATGGCAAGGAAGATGAAGCTACCCAGTAAAGTGTAAGCCACGAGAAGGGCACATATTCCAAGGTTTATAATACAACCTTTGAGAAAGGAGTGCTGGCTGGCCTTGTCCGGCACTCCGCCGAAGCAAAGGCACCTCACTTGTCTCGACGGATGTGTTTTCGAGCGGTCCGATGTGGACCTCTTCAAGGACGATGTATTGCCATTGTTCGCGGGCTTGAAGCCCTCGTAAGCTCTGTAATGTCTCGCGCTGTCCTTCTCCATTCTATTTTTTCCCTTCCTACCGGATCACCCAATTCTGTCCTCTGACTCTCATTTGTCGAACTGTACCTTAGCACGGCCTGTCGTTCGCATTTGTCAGCTCAGGTCGCTGATAGAGGGAACCGATGGCGAGGAAGAGAAATAGGGAGATAAGAACGGCCTTCTAATCTTCTTCGAAATCCCTCGAGCTGACCTCGCGTGAGAGTCGTAACGTCACTTCTCCACGGTAAGAGTAAAACGATCGTCTCTCCTTTCTTATATTTGTGTTGGATACCAACTAGAGATCATCCGGCAGGTTGTCGGGCCGATTTTTTCTCCTAGAAATACGAACGGCTCGGTGGGCATACTCGGGTCGTGCAATTTATTTGGAAGCGATCGAGTCGTTAACATTGATCGTGGATAGCTTTCTCGACGATTTTCTGCGCGATCGTCTGCGCGATCTCCGCGAATCCATTCCTTTTAACGGTATCGCGTAAATAAAAGTCGTCGAAGCGTCGGATTCTTCGTTGCGAACGAGTCGCGGTTCGAAACACTCCATTGGGCACGCGGTACAGTAGAACGCCGTGAACGACTCGCGCTGAAATGTTTATGACAGAAACGTTTAAACCAGGCTCGAAAGTTGCTGCTTTCGAAATAAAAGGACAGTCGTGACGAGATGACGGGATACTCCGATTACGGTCACCGCCAATTTTTATTATCCTCTTAGAAAATGGTCGTTCGACGGAAGCAGATCACGAAGGGATTTCGTAGGATCCGAGAGAACGTTCGATCGTATGCGAGCCGGGCACTCCCGTCATTTTTCTAGAGGACGGCTGTCCTGACTGGAACGCGGCCCGGAATTCTATGGACAAAATCGATGTTTGAGATATTTTCTGGGATATTAGTTCTACCTCGGGATGAGGCTCTCTATCGAGAACGAAATCGAAAGGCTCGATCCTCGTTTTCGGGGATATTGCCCTCTTAAGGTACGCATACGTTTAAGAGATATTTATGGGTGCCGGTGCAATAACGTCGAACTCGATCTTATTAAAGAATCCGCCGACGTTATGCAACGCATAATTCTGCTTTACGAGCCTTAAGAGCGTTGTTCAATTTCAACATCTTGCCATCTTCGGTTAGGCGATGTTTTACCGTGCTTGCCTGCAATTTCCGATTATCCTTTGCG
Source organism: Bombus pascuorum (assembly GCF_905332965.1). NCBI lineage: Eukaryota > Metazoa > Arthropoda > Insecta > Hymenoptera > Apidae > Bombus > Bombus pascuorum. The sequence continues at coordinate 5,626,813 of NC_083490.1, forward strand.
ACCAATTTTTCCTTCGGTGGTCCCTCCTGTCTTTGATACGTCGTTAAACAATTTCAATTTTGAAACTCTCGTTCGAGTCTCGTGGAGAAGGGACGATGTTCGTACAGTATCGAGTTGTCTCTCGACGACGCGCGTACCAATCGATTAAATCCGATCCGGTGTCACGAACGGAAACCACGACACTGTGTGACACACGTAGGAGCACTTCCCCTACACGACATCGACGACAACGGCGACGCCTTTTTCTCTGTTAGCGGTAAAATGGAAACTTAAATAACAGCGTAGAGTGAATTCCAAGAGTGTCTGCATGAGTCACTTAAACTTTTCTTCGTACCGGTTGAATGTAAAGCTATCAGTTCCTGCTTTTCCCATTCTCTCTCGCGCTCTCGTTTCTCGCTCTTCTTCGCTCTCGTCCGCGAAGAAAAGATGGAAAAGAGGAAACGTAGCCGCAAGTAGAGCCGCGAGATGCAGACGGAAACGCAACCGGCAAGCAAGTGGATGACAACTTCAAGGCTTCATTCTGACAAACAAGATCTCCGGAATAAGTATTCTCGATGCACTTCGCGGCTGCGTGGTCCTGCGTTTCGCACGAATCTTTCACGATGCGCGTCGTTATCGTTTATCATCCTTGTTGCATTTATTTATTTCTTGCCTCCTCCTTTTCCCTTCTAGTTTCGTTCGTTCGGTCGTAGCTCGTCGATTTAACGCATCGTCGGCTCACGTACAGGAGCAAAACTCACCGCGAAAAGCCGCTTAACTCGGTCACACTCGATCCGCTAATTTGCTCGTGTCCTGTACGCCGTGCCATCCTCGTGTATTCATTCCAGAGCCTGGCGAATAAATCAGCGGACCGCGACGCGCGAACCTGGCGACGTTTTCCTCTCGCACGATCGAGGTAATCTGCAAACAAAAGCAAGAAGGTTGAATTCGTTGAATGGATTTTATACTTGCTTTTCTTTGTTCTGCAGCAGAGTGCTGTTAAAACGCTTAATGTTTCAATATACGAGTCACCCACATCTATGTTGACCGACCCCATAAATTAAAACGCATAGAAGAACGAGAGTCGAAAATATTATTTTTTAATTCTTCCTTAGAATTTACGATTATTCGTGTTATCTCCTTGCGACGAATAAATTTATAAAAATAACCATGAATGATAATTCCGTATCCGGATAATGCGAAGATGGATAAACCCTATAATAAGCGTAGTTGATCAGTTTGGCTTCTCAGAGGCTCTTATCGAGAAACGAAATTAAATGATAAAATTGTAAATACATTAAATATATTTCCGTTTGGATTAAGTTTCCTTTCAATAGCGTATGATATTTTCCTCGTAGAAAGAGGCGCGCGTACGCAACTATCAGTAATAAAACCATGATTCCGTCGATTATTAATATCACGATTTTATTATTCGCCTTTATTCAAAATGTTGATGTTGAGATCGTCGCTGCGATCGTCGAAGAATTTCGATAGCTCTGTGTTACGACGATATTAAAAATACCACGGAAGCGTTCCTAGATTTCAACAGTGACGCCAGAGCCGTCGCTATACATTTCTGTATAAGGTACAAAATCTTCCGTGGAATCTTCGAATTTAAATATCACTGAACATCGAGCCGCTCACAGATCCTGAATCACGCGTGGATATCAAGAACTCCAAGGGCTTTAAAACGGTTGATCTTGCGATGCATTTATGGATGTCGAAGCCTGGTGAAATCGCGCTATACCCGTCACGGTTTCCGTTTAAGACGAATCGACTTTTCCTCTCCCTTGATTCACCATGCCGGCCGTACTTCCCTCCATTTTTATCCGGCAACCTTCCTACGCTTTCTTTTGTAAGATCTCGCGAGTTCTGTATTAGTGGATTTGAGGATGATCATCGATTATGGTCCCTCCGCTGGAAGGTTCTCCAGTAACCGAAGGAGGCACACGAGGCAACAGAAATTCCAAAGAACTCCTCCACGATTTCCCAAAGGGCCTGCCTCGATAATTCAACGTCCGGCGTCCACCTCGAATTCAACTGTCTTCTCCGGTATATCGAACCCATTGTGGCTAGTGTTGGATCTCTGATTCTTCCCGAAATGTGATACGGCTGGCACAACCGTAAAAAAAGAAGAAGACACGGTCTATGAAGTTACGTTGCACCGATCTTTCGCAGTTTCCCTTTATCTACTACCTTCGCTTTTATATAATTGGAGGAAATACGAAGCTGATTTGTCAGACGTCATATTCCGTTGGAAAACGATGAAAAATTTATTCGTCATTTTCGCGATAAAAATCGCTGGTAATCTCGTTGATATTAATCTCGATACAATCTCTTGATTTAATCTCTATCGAGGAGAGATGGAACGAACTTAACGAATCGATGAGCGAACGCCACTTGAAATCAGGAATAACAGCTTTGGGAAATTAATGCAGATTATTGGAAAACCAATTTCAAAGACAAATTTTATAAACCTAGTAAGAGACGAATGCTAAAAATTATGTATTCCCGTAAAATATATATTACAGTACGTATCGAAATGCTTAGTAAATATCACGTAAAATTTAGTATCGCTACTTGTACACAGATACAGTCTATTCATAGGTACGGTTGAATATAAAAATCTAAGTAGGCAACGAAAAAAAGTTAAGAAGTAATTTTACCTCGTCAGCAAACGGATCGACGACGAGTAAAAAGATTCTTCGACTTTTCAATTTTCCTATCGCGATCGTTTACGAGAGAGGTACGAGCTAGTTAACAGTAGTAATTTTATTCCCTCGATTCCTCTGTGGTTCCGACGCGCGTGACCCGAACCTTTCAAAATTCAATACCAACGATAAAACCTGTTTCGCTGGTTTCCTTCTGAAAAGCTCGGTTTCTGAAAACCCCGACACCCGTAGAGGAACGTTTGCAAGGATTTAGCGTTCGCCAGGCTTCTTTTCTACTCGGCACCTGGAAACCAATGTAGTTCACAACCGAACATTCGCAGACACGCGCAGCCGTATTTGAACAGGAAAATTGGCCGCATCCAGTTACCGATTCGCGTCCCGAGCAAACAAACGGCCACAAACACATCGAAACCCGATCCCGCAAACATAAAAGAAGAGACAATGAATTTGAACTCGTCGGATACTAACTCGATGCTAATTTATAGTCTGTCCTGATCGATGTTCTCGATCTTGCTTTTTACAGGCGGAGAAACGGTCTGCCTTGAGAACAAACTATCGAGGCAGACTCGCGATCGTAAATCGGCCCTCGCGACGGCGCTTCCATGGATCCACACCTTTTCCACTTCCGTTCCGATTTCCAACCCGTTCCACACCTATTCTCTCGCCTTTCTCTTCGTTTTCTGTCTTTACAGCCCGTTTACGAACATCCTTGTGTATCCTCGTAAACGAGCGATAGTTTCTTGCCCTTTTCCTTCCTCCTTCCTTTATTGCGAACGATCGAAGACGACTCGTTCCAATTTTATGGTTTATCGGGGCTCAGCACCTAGTCGAACCAGGGCCAAACGATTCAGGGTTATTTACATTGATTTATGGGATTCGTAACACCTTTTACAAAGCTTTAACCCCTGAACGTGCAATTTTTGTGGGCCAAATCGGTGCACGATTTTTATTTCGCCAGAGTTGTTTCTCGGCTATATAATAATTACGTGGTGGACATTTATGCGAATACATATTTTTCTCAATATAATTGAGAAACTACAACTTGGACAAGAAAACTATTTTATCTGTTAAACGTTATAAAGGTTACTGTACTTTCGATATTCTATATATTTTTGCATGTTACGTGCATTCTATGGATTTCCGCATTTGCAAATTTTTCACAAGCGAGTAAAACTCCGAGCAATTTGACTAATGATAGCTACACCGTTTCGTCGTTCTAACGCTGCACCGTGCGTTCTTCGCACAGTTAGGTGCAAAATACGACGTGGAACGTTGTTTACGCGGAATATAATATATTTCTGAAAGTTAACGTCTATTATTATCAAAGCACGTACTTATCAATTTTTTGTAACTTCGTTCGATATACATGTTGCTGGGGAAATTTCTAAATTTCTCACCCTTGTTCTTAGATCTCCGGATGTTCTTTCAGACAACTTACGTAACAAGGATAGCTATCCTTGGCATTCGCCTCGACATGTTGTTAACACTATCTCTCTCTCGTACGCAAAGCGATCCCGGCATACTTTCCTAACTTGCTAAATTGGAGTGCACCTCCGAACACTTCCGCTTCCTCCGCCAACAGTCGAGTATTCGTCTTTCGACGCGACGAATGCCACGACGTACCGACCTTAAAATTGCATGTCGGCTGCGTTTTACCTCCGAGAGCTTCCACCATCGGAGATTGCGCCGCAGCTGGCTCGTACATTAGCATTTATAACCAATTTCCAGCGAGAATCGGGAGATAACTGGCTCAGAGTGTCGAGTGCACCGACCGACCAGTTCATCGTTGAGAATCATGGCCGTGTGACTTTATGGGGGTTGACGTCGTTCGCGGAAACGGAAAGGGAACCGGCGGTGACCGCGCGTGCAAAAGAAAAACGAAAGGTGGAAAGAAACGTGAAAGGCACGGGAAGGGGAAGACGGCATAGCAGGTAGAGGATAGAAGGGAAGCAAGAAGGGTGAAATGCAATTTCTCCGTTCGGCGCTTCTACGCTGGCGGGAGAACCACCTGTGCTCGTCTCAGCGACTTTTAAATTCGTACCATTGTCGGTTCTATTTGCTGAAAAATGTTTATTCAATTCCGTTTACCGTCACTGCAAGATATTTACCCGGTCGCTTTTGCTCGAATAGCCGCGTCGCACCACTACAAGCAATGGGAATTGGATGAGGCTGAGATGCGAGGTGGATGCTGGTGGCTTCGGGGGTGGTGAGCACAGATAGAGGATGACAGAGAGCCGAGAGAGAAAGAGAGGTAATTTCTCGCTAAGCAAAGTGGAGCAAATTTTCTAGCAAATAGAGCAACGCCAGGTAAGTGTCAAAATAGCTTTAGTTTATGAGCACGAGATATGACTTTTTAAACCCCTATCTGCTGACTATACCGAATTCGATATCCGGCTGGCTGCCAGTCTTCTCTCTATCTAGTTTTATTGTGATAAACTTACGATAGCACCGTATCCGAAATATCATTCTCTATTGATAGGAAAGAATAGGACAATTTCTTTTGATTAAATTTCAAAACGACTGCGAATATTTTATTAAAGGTGGAAAGGTTCGAAGGAAAAAATTGTTTCATCTGATTTTGAAATTTAATTTTAATAAAATATCGCGTGCTAAAAAGACTAAACCAAATAAAGAATGAATAAATTTCTCGGTTATCTGGACTCGTGTGAAATAAACATTTATGCGAATCAATAAATTATAAATGTGATAAATTCGTAGTAGCCTTCGATGTTCCGCTTCCATCCGATAGAACGAAAATGGAGTAATATTAGCTTCTGTCTCGATTTCCCTTCAAATTTGTACGATTTCGTATAACGACCAACGAAATCACAGTCGGCGATACAAAATTTATGGCAGTGGCAATACAGGCAATCGAAAATTTCATTAAGCTGGCACCGTCATGATATTCAAACTAGTCGGGATCAATGGAAAATAGGGTATACACATGGTGATACAACGTGGCCCGTTTTGAATTTAAAGCACTTATTGCGTTTCATAAGATTTTCTCCGAATTATTTCCACATTTCCAGTTTCGACGCTTTTGTTAAACCGTTTTTCGTCGATGACGTTAATACGATTGTTTCGAATCTAATCATTAAAAATCTATTAAAATACGCTGTCTTTTACTTTTTTTTTTACTTATTTTAGTATTTTACAGTTTTGATTGTAAAATACCATTGATGTAAAATGCGAAAAAAAAAAGATAAAATTCGCTGAAATTTTCCAGCAAATGTAACGTAGTAGGTGTTTTAATATCGAAGATTATTTAAGGTTTTAATAAATAAGGCGTTTAGAAACTAGATAATGTACGGTTGTGATAAGAAAATGAAAAAGAGTTTTAGACAAAGCGACCAAAAAGACATCAGCGATTTTTCAATTGTTATCGACGATGCTTGCAGCTGTGACAATCTGAAAGACTACGACCTTTAATCAAGATTCTCGAACTAATTAGGGCCGCGTCGCGTCGTCGCCTGTTCATTGGCAATTGCCGTGTTATAATCTTGCTCATAGAACTAACGACATCAGCACGTGAGCTACAGTCCTTGAATGTAGATGCATGATGCTGAGGTGTCGTTAATTACGGGAATTCTACAATTCAAATTAGCGACATAAAGCCTGCCTTTCGACGAGGCGCATTATGCATCCGCCCAGAGAAAAAGAACAGATTATCTAAAAGGTGAAAAGGATAAATCTCTTTAAACAAAATGAAATTAAGTTAAAATAAATTAAAGTTAAATCAATCGAATATAATCTAAAAATGTCTACTAATAATCGTAAAGAACACATCGATAAAAACTTCAACAAAAGAGCAGAATATCTAAAACGTGAAACAAATAAATCTTTTTAAACAAAATTAAACTACCGATCAAATGTAATACAAATTCCTACGAATATTGATAAAGAACGCTCCGACAAATGCTTCAGCGAAAGAACAGATTATCTAAAACTATAAAGAATTAATTTCTTTAAACGAAATTAAATCACCGATTAAACGTAGTACAAATTCCTGATAGTAATAATTACAAAGAACATTCCGACTTCGACAAGAACGCCAAGAGAACAGTTTATCTAAAGAACGAAGAAAGGACAGATCTCTTTAAGTAGAATTAAATTACTGATTAAAACGTAAATTTAAAAAATATGAAATAAATTTCTACGAATGATTGCTAAGAACACTCCAACAGGAACTGAATTTTGAGTCGATCAAGATTCGTGGGATGCACCTAGTTCGATTGATAAACCAAGCCCAAACGACTCGTTACTCGAAGTGCTTACATTTGTAACCTTTTTACGAAAGTCCATTCGGTTAACCTTAGAGGCATTCGAACAAGAACTGAACGTGATGAAACATCGTTAGGCGTCGACTGGGAAAAAAGCGACAAAGAACTATCGCACTTGGACAAATAACGACGATACATTCCTCGCAGCTGTTTGCCAAACTTTATCACCATCGTTTCGGTGCACACGAGCGCATCGATATTTCCGCACGTACACAGTACCGTGCATTTACACGTGTGCGAAAACCTGTGCACAGCCATAAGCAGGTGGAACAAACCTCGAGAAAAAGTGTCGCAACTTGCAGACAATTTCTGTTGTTTCACGTAGCCGTTCCTCTGTTTTCGAGCTTCTAAACGGCAGAAACAACCACGTATGGAATAAAAGGAGACAGAGACAGTTGGGTTATTCGGAAGAACCGAGAACCACGAACAATGTAGCGTTAGGTAAGTGGTATTGATCCATTATTGTGTTCGCGACCACGGATCTTCGTGCTCTCGGCCAGAACACGGTTTTCTACGAATTTCGAAGCGAGGTTTCAGGCCAACTTCAACTACAATGGGAAGTGGAATACTTGCGTTATACTTGGCGGAATATTTGCAAGCGTGTAGGTAATAGATACTCGACAAAAATATCCTCGAATATGACAAAAATATATCGAGATACGGAAATATGATTTTCAGGAACGAGAAACTTGCTCAAGCAAATGATTTTATACAAAATATTATAGACGTACTTTATTGTTTTCTTTAAAATCGGAGAACGACGAGACGAATCAGCAGGAAAGTGCGTTACGCGTTGCATCTTTATATAAACGCGTGTATAATAATTCCAGGTTACGAGAACGATAATTTGCATTCCGTTACGTGAAAATTGATATTTACGTTCGCGGTAATCTAGATTTCTTGCTCTACTCGCAATCTCTCGGATAAAATAACAGGACCTACGTGGACGTCGAAAGCACAAAATAAGGGGGCAATGGAGTAAGAATTATTATGTTTGTTACCTTTTATTCGTCATTACGACGTGAAAAAAAGTTTGGAGGTAAAATGAATTCAGAGATTGCAGAAGAAACTAAATCCTTTAAAAATTTGTCGAAAGAACAAAAGATGGGATGCTCTTCGGTTAAAATAAAAAGGACAATGACGCGAGATACAGGAAACGGCATAAAGAAAAGCAGGAAAGAGCAAAAATAATAGAAGCGGAGATAACAACATGGCATACAAGATGGTTGCGGAGCGTGAAAAAGAAAAAAAAAAATAATCTACGACTTATGACATTCTTTCAAAATGGTGTGCTTGCTTTCTCGTATACAACCTGGTGAATATGGGCACAACGAACCGATGTGTAACGCTGTAAAATGAAACAAGGTTGAAATTTGTGTTCGGAGATGAAATTCCCTTCTGTACGTAACCAACGATACTTGCCAAGGCGTATCCGTTCGGGAGAGTCCTTTCGCGATTTAGCTTGTTAGAGAATGCGGTTACGCGATGCCATCAGACGAGAGCGTATGCTCGTATTTTCTAAAATTAGCGATGCAAGGAAGCTTACTTCGTCCTGAAAACTCGTTCCAAGTTTTTCCGGATTCCTGTCTGGTAAAGATTCTCGTCAAGATTCTCTCGACGAACAGACGTACCTGTGTATAATTCCGTTCAAAATGATAAATATCGATTAGTATCGAGCAACGTCGTGGAATTTATAAAATTCTTTGGAATGTTGCAAAGATGTACAACCTTTTCTAGCGGAATATTGTTCCTCGCCTCTGTAATAATATATTTCTTTCTTTCTTTGCATCTATAATATCTACAGTCTAATACCATAATGTTAATAAACAAATACTAAGTTGATAGGATAAGACGCAAAATAGAAGATAATAAACGAAAGAAGACAATTGATTTTGTAAACGTGAAAACGTGATTGTTTATTAGTACAGAAAATGTATTATTTGGTTGGCTGTGTCTCGCGCAATGGTTTGATGTCTGAATATTTCCGGTAAATTTTCTAACTTGAATATTTTGTAAAACGAAGTTAATCATATTGCGTAAGATTCTTTTATACCGCATCGAAAAAGGAAGGTAACTTGCCTCGTTTTCAAAAATTGCGATACGTATGTGGAACTTAGGAAAAGAAGTTGTACATTGTATAGATTAGAGGGGCAGCGTAAATGTAAACCGGCGCGTGTGTGTAGTACCAGACTAATTAGAAGTTAATTGCCGGTATAAATGTTATACTATTTACCATCGGCGCGCTACATTACACACGGATGTTAGGTTGTAGCATGTAAACGTGATATTATTGGCCGACCGCTCGTCGATGTCACATTAATGCGCGCTGGATCTTGTCAAGCGACAGCGACTATCGCTATTAGTTCTATTACAAAGAGTTGCCAAACCACGTCAGTTTATCGTGTGCGTTACCTCTATTCGCATCGGCACATAATCGGTAACTGAATTTTGTTGATAAACGTTTCAGCAGATTATTTGAGTACTCGACAGTCTACAGTCGAAACCACTTAACACGTGGCTGATTTCATAATGTATAGCGACATTCTAAAGGCTACTGATCCGGATGTATTAATGTATTTGGATTATAATTCTATTTCTCGTTTAGTTCTATACGAATAGAAACAATTCTATCAATTTTTTACCAAAAATGTTATGATTTTCTATTGCCACTTTCTATTCAGAAATTTTTCTATCTTTCATTTGAAAAGATAATATTGCACGTACCATTGTGAATAAACTGCGGATTTTTATGCCTTTATAGGAGATTTGAAATATGAAGACACATAATACGAAGACATATATAGGATATCCAAAGTAATATTAATTAGTGGTTAAATTGTTTGGTTAATGTTAAGTTTCTAAAAGTTTACTTGCGCTATAAAGTATAATAGAATTGTAGTTTATCATAGTTATCAGTGTAATAGGCCAAGTTAATAAATTTAGATTCAGTATAAATAGGTATAAATGGGTAACAGTATAAACAGAAGATGATTGATTCGTATTCTAATCGTTACTAGAGAGCGGATATATAATATAGCAATCAATTACCAGGTATAAGGTAGGAATAGTGGAAAAAATAAACGAAAAAAGCTGAATCTCTTGTAATCCGCAAGGAAAATAGTCATGTTGAAGTAACTACTTCAAGAAAAACTCTACATCTTTATTTATGTATATTCGTGACCTGGAGATTTGACCTGCTATTACGCAGAGATATTATAAATAAGGAAAGGTGCATATTATTGTACCCTTGAATATACATTATGTTTTGGGTTGCAAGATGTAGGAACAAAGGAACTAATAAGCAGATTTCTATTTATGTTCCCTGTAGCCTCTAGCCAAAGCTATAAGCTTAACTTTTTTGGTATTGTCCTTTTGCTATAAATATATGAACGTGCTCCATATCATTCCATTGTCTAGTAACACTAAGAGTCTGGTAACACTAAGAGAGTAAGGATCTGAATCGGCATAATTTCAATTTAATTATATCAATATACTTTTCTATTACAAATTCATCCATTCGTTCTTCGATCAGTCAACCTCAACCTCAACAAGTAAAAACACCGAAAATATTATCTACCTATAAAATATCCAAAGTATGGTGCTTTCCGTAATACTTGATAGATAAAACATGTTCTAATTGGGTTCCATTTTCTTAATTACTATATTCTCAAAAATATGAATTTGCACGGAAATCCGCAGTCTAGTTACGAATTTGGTGAAACTTCCAAGATTAGGACGCTATCGAGTTTCCTAACTCCGTAATTTCGATAACGAAAACGACCGGAGACATTAAACAAGATTGGAATCCGATCATTCGATCTGCATCGTTGTAACGAACAACAACAAAAGAGGGAACGCGTTCTGTGGCAGGTTTTTCCAGTTAAGTGGTATTTCCCGTTTATGGGGCGGGCAAATCGGCCTGGTAATTTCTGATGTAAACGCAACGCGGCGTTTACTATAAACGGGGAGAGAGTGTTATTGGACGGCGGGAGTCTCGGTCGGTGGCCACAATTGGTCGAATCCCGGCCGCTCGCGAAGAGTCGGCAATTCGGTTCAGTTTATTAGCAGGCTATGCTCAATTATCGTCGGTATGACAATAATTTGCTCTCGTTTGCAGAGGACCCCTGGCCGTGCAAACCTGCCGAATCAGCCGGTGGAATTAACCGAATGAATTCGAATTGTCCGGCACGTCGATCGATTCGTCGTCTCTCAGAGCTCCGTTGCTCATATTATTCTAGATGCAACGTCGAAATTGACCTACGTCCACGCATTCGCTTGTGTCGCTGCAGACCTCCTTCATTAGCGGAAGTAAGCCGAATTACGTGCCCCGGATTGCGTTTGAAGCCGCGCGCCACCAGGTCCAGGCTCGTTACGATGCCACCACCGAGAAATTCGTTAATTCTGCATTACAAAACGGAAATTAATTAGATTTCCCTATATAACGGGAGAATCGCTGCGCGGTAACACAGACGCTCGGGAAACGCTGACGATAGACGCGGCTGAATCGGATTCTGTTTATAGCTGGCGCTGTTGTTAACGCCGATTCAAACCGCAGTTTGAATAACGCCATTAAGTATATCGAATATTCTAATTGCACTCCTATTAGAATTGTACTCGCACGGATTAGAATCGTGGCGAGCACAGTTAATCGAGGAGCCCGGTCGAAAAGAAGGAAACATGCTACGAATCGTGTGAATCTATTGGAAATTCTATTCAGACTCGTGATTAAATAATCGTTAAGAAAGCTTGTTATTTTCACGAAACATAAAACGTGAGAATAACATCGACCCCGTTTTAGTTTCAATAATAAATATCATACCGATGAACTATTTAGACCGCGGATTTTTATTCGTTCATGAAAAATGTATAATCACAAAAATGTACGAGGCGCACGTATAAACATAAAGAATATTTAATGCGGAGTATTTGCTAGGATGTACAAAATCCACGTAATGTGTAAAAACAAAACAAACATAAAAAAAATATTCAAAGTTAAGTAGGTACTTGATACGATATTTAATGGGCGAGATAAATGTTTACGTACACCAAGCTTCCTTAGTTGTGTTAATACAAACACGAACTTGCATAAAAATCCACGATGTAATAATAATAACTATCGTACCAATGAACTATTTATACAGGCTATTCCAGCTGTTCGAATTTCATCGGAATGATCTGCCATCGAACTAGTCGACTAAATATCGAATGAGAAAAATGTTGGTATTGAAGAATATACGAAGAATCGAATCTCAATGAAATTATTCTAAATCAGAGATTTCATATTCCACGATTATAGCGTATGTATTACAACATCAGAACATTGATTTCGTTCTCGGAAACGATGTTCCAAAGATCTCGTTCAAGCTGCGATATCAGTAATCGTAGATAATGACGTATTTTACCCCTCGCAATTCGAAGCGTAGGATTCGCGATTTTCTTCGCTCCTTCGCTCTTAACGTCTATACGATAGGTGGGAACGGTTTCGAAATATCTCGAAACTTTATCGAAGCTTTTCTGTTCACTCGAAGCGCGAAAAGCGCTGTACGAGACACTTGAACGATTTCACCCGCTGTGAAACTTTCATTTTGTCGTTCCACCGACAGAAAGTACCGCAAAAGCAGAGAAAAAACCGAATTGGCGAAAGAAGAGGGAACAGGAAAGTTTCATCGAAGGAACAGAGAAGCAGAGAAATTACCAGCGAATGGCGAATTGTTTTTAGAAAGATTTTTAAAAAGGGCTTGTTAAAACGGTAATTTTTATTTAACAATTTTTTTTATTTATACATATTTATTATTTTCGCTTTTTTTTATCACGGGAATATCGTCGGGATCATAATCGGGAAAGAAATGAATTTGTACCGATTAATACCGTTCTCCATTGCTTGTTGAGATAAAATGCGATGAAAGAAAGCTCATTACTACCTCAACGATATTATACTCTTATATTGCAATGTCAACGAACCGAATATCGAAGAAAATGTAATTTCAATTCATTCGCTTAAGAAAGAGATTGACTTTTCATTATAGGCAACTCGCCAATTGCTAAATTATAATTCTACCCTTTCTCTTAACAAGCCCCGTTTTACTTCGAAGGGAATTATATACAAATATCACAATTTTACATAGAAATACTTTGTAAGACGTGTCCAGAGGATTAAGAGATTTCTCAAGCGTTTCATTCTTTTTAACGCTTTTCGCTGCGACAAATAACGCCGAGGAACAATAAACCATCAGATTCGTGTAAAAATAGAAACGTAAACGTGCGCACATAAATTCGGAGAAAATCCGAGCTACGTTTCGAGCAAGGTTTCTTACGAAGTAGAAATTTTATCCAGAGAACCAACATTTCAAATATCCTTCCTATCGTTTTTCTTTCCATCGAGCGTTTCACGTTCGAGAAAATCAATGGACGCGTCTTCTATAATTTCGAAAATAAAGAAACTTGACGATCTCGCAGAGAAGAGAGGCAACTTCTACCAAACTAGTGACGTGAATTTCTTCTTATTCAAGGTATTTGAACATAATCCTACCCGGTGGATCGATTCCACCGCGTCTCTGCGTCGTCCGTAGAAAAAGCGTTTGATCAGGAATTCAGAGGACGCGATGAAGTTTTCACGGAATAACCAGATAGAGATGTATATTTACTGATATTCGACGAAAAATTTATAGAAACGAGCGCCCCTGTTGCCTGTAAAACTTCGTTTTCAACTTTTCCCACGTATCGTCAGCTACTTGGCCTGTTATTGCGCTTTCAAACGATTCCGCGTGTTCCGAGTTACAAAAATATTTATTGCATTACCCCGTAAACCGAGTCAACAGCCGTGAAACCAGGACCATGCATCGACGTGAACGTGTAAGTGGTGAACTGGCGTGTTAAAGCCAGCTCAGCTACTGAATTAATATTTCCTGACACACATATATCTTTCAAACCACTTTTGCTGAATATTTTATAACGGTACAGTTGCCACACATGGGTCGTAACAGTCAGAATTTAATCGATCATGTATCACTAGATTCGCACATTGACTGTCATGGTTATCATCGGTAGCCTAAATTTATCATTTTCTGCAGTGATTGAAGTAAGATAAACTTCATGAACCTGGCAATTCTCAACGATACGAATGACCGAGAATGAATCGCAAAAATATTCGTACTCTTATCGGAAAACGCTTTTAGGTTTACACGGTGTTAAGGTTATTCGATGTATGTGGAAGTAAAGAAACGTAAACGTGGGTAAATTGTAAGGTATTGTAAGTATATATATATTGTGAATATTAAAGTACAAAGTGTGGAATACAATGTAAGCTGGTCCAGATCCGCACGCTAGCAATGTTACCCTGAAACTGAAAGAACCCTGAAGCCAACGTCGCACGTGTACCGTTTATGGTCTGTCATCGACGCATTCTTTTGCTATGCGCTATCGATGACTTTAACGCTTGAGAAAACCGAAGACCAGATGTAGAGTTTTCTTAGAAGTGGCGATCACTTCAACACATGGTAATAAATTGTTGAATGAAAATTAACATTGTAATGAGACGCGACTGTCATAATTACGTTGGCAAAATTTGATCTCGATCTGAAAGTATACATAAAATTTGCAAGATACTTGCTACAAGCTTACTGTTAGCGAAAAATTAATATACGGTATGATTTGTTTCTTCAAAGATTTTTACATCGGCCGACTCATCATAAATCTTAGCAAATTCTAGCTAAGGTCCTTCAGACCGAACAAACATCTCGTCTTCTAACAGTTTATTGTTTACTACGGGAAGATTCGGGAAAGTTAGTTTCCTCGCGTGTGATGCTTCCCATTCGCCACTTTCTTTCAGGGACAGTTAACCCCTTCCTCACCTAGCAACCTCGAAAATTAACCAATTACCAACGAAGCCTATTTCCCTCACTATTATAGCGAAACCCTGTCTTTAACGAATCAGCTCATCTCATGTCCGTGGATCCACCCATCACAAGTTTTCCTCCGCAGCATCATTTTCACAGAGAGTCAGTTGCTCTTCCGTTTTCGACCTTTCACCATTCGAACTTGCGTTATTCTACTCGAACTTAGAAATTACAATTACTCTCTATCAACTCATATTTAGTTAGTACATAAACTTTGTAATAAACTGGAACTAATAACTTGTTATATCAGTGTCATAATCAATTTAATTACCTCTGTTATCCTAACCGAAATAGGGGAATTTACAACTCCCGTTGACGTGCTTTCTCGCGAACGCGTCTCTCCGCGAGTGAACGAAACAAACATGTAAAAGGTATTTAAAATGATTAACATCATGAACGATTGAGTGTTTAAATATTTTTCTGGTCTCTGCAAAATATATATCTGTATTAAATATTTTGTCACTTGGTATACATTCATAAAAGATATAACTTAGAAAACACGAAGCTGGCACCCCGCTGGGGGAGCCACCCACATGCTATATTTATTTTATTTTTTTTTTTTTATTTACCAATGAGATATAACACTTTACCAAATGTCCTTCAGGACAAATTATAAAAACCAAAATAAAATAATAAAAAAACTTGGTATACATTCTTAGAATCGTTAAAAATTGTATCGATATGATCATGCTAATAGGATTTCATTACGCCAATGAGATTTTAAAATGTTTCATAAGTTCAGAAAAAGTATACGAATATCATCAGCAGCTACCGTAGATGACATTGTCGAAAGAAAAAGTACGCAAACACGATATAATCATAAAAGATATAACTTAGAAAAAACGAAGCTGGCACCCCGCTGGGGTAGCCACCCACATGCTATATTTATTTTTATTTTATTTTTTTTCACCAATAAGATATAACACTTTACCAAATGTCGATAAGGACAAATTGTAAAAAACCAAAATAAAATAAAAAAAAAAAAAAACACGATATAATGTTTCGCGAAAATGAAACACCACGGTGCAGTACTTACATTATATCTCAATTTATTGCTGTTTCTAGGGCATCATAAAATTCGCGTGGCTGTCAACGTGTTAACAAATCTTCCTAACGAAATATCACGTGATCCTATCGATACTTTCATTCGTATCGGGAAATTTCGATCAAAAAATTGCGCGTTGTCCTCCGACACGTGCAAAAGACGCGCGAATACGTACATATATTATTTACACTCACATACATACACAGATGTATATTTCTATACGTATTATATATTATTGCGAGCATGGCACGAGGTCGAACTCGACGATGTTGACAGTCACATACAAATTGTCGCGGCGCGAAATGACAAATTAACGGCGCCGGCCCATTCATACGGACACTGATTAATTGCCATTTACTTGCAAATTTCCAGGGTGCGCGCGTTTACACGTTGCATGGGTAACCCTCAACCTATTCGTTTCCCTTTCTCCCGCCAAAATCCGGGTCTTCTCACTCTTGTCTGTGTATCCATGTCGCTGGCAAGCGGAGCCGAGCCGAGCCGAGTTGCGTCGCATCGTCGCGAATTTTGCTCCTGCGGCCGCCTAGCCGCGTTGACGCAGCTTGTTGTTTGTCATTTGTTGCGGACTGCATTAACACCGACCGCATAGCAGCGTAGCGGAATTCGTGCGAATCCAGTTTGCGATACTTGCGCGGCAAAATCGTTGCCGGCCAGTAAAAACTCTGTGTTCACGTTCTGTCGCGACTGCATTCAGTCAGCAAGATATTTTGTAAGGGAACGTGCAATCAACGTTTTCTATTTGTACTAATCGTATTTGCCAACACACGGTAGCTCACGAAAGTATTTCAACAGGTGTAACAATATTTTACGAATATGTCATGTACATTACGCGAAACAGTTTGTAACGATCAAACTGGATCCTCATGATTATATCGGTAAAGTCTGAAACAGATGCGAAAATGTACACGGAAGCTACAAGGTATTTAGTACAAGTGAATACATAGTTTGTAGGGACCACAAAACCACTTAAACAGCCAACTACGTACATTGTTGCAAAATATGTTTAAAATAGCTATTCGTGCTGTATATTAATTTTTACTAAATACGTGTTTGCATGAAATATTTTGTAGCTTCCGCGATATGTACATTTTCAGCTTGGTTTCAACATAACTTCGAAACGTTTCGTACAACACACACAGTATATACGTCAATATTTTCTATAGTAAATGTTCAAGCACTTTTATAAACACGTGTACGAATACAATCGATAGAAAAGATTCTACAAACAGTTTGTAGCCATTATCGAATTTGAAACACGAGCAACTCCCTAAACTTTCGTTAATCACCTTCGCAACTCCAATAATAAGACTCAACTTTGTTCTAGCGGAACATGCAGCCCGTCATCCGCAACAAAATCCAAGCGATCAAAAGAGAGTTGCTCGTTACTTGTGAGACTGCTCGGTAAACGGGATCGTTACCGAACCAGCATTCGAGTACGATTCCTCTCCATCAGACGAGCAATTTTGCGTTTGAGCTAGCTTTGAGCTATATGTTACAGTATCAACCCGCCATTTAAGCCCATGCATATTCCACCGTTCCGTGCGTCTCTTTCTCTCGCAGTGTCTATAGAGATGAGTGTAAACGTAAGTCTATTAAATGGTTCGACGATCCAGGGAACACGGAGCGCCAATGTCGCGCGGCAACTTCACCGGAAGTTGCCTGACATCGACAAAACTTTCGCCACGGTGTGCAAAGCTCTCTAACCAATTCTAGCTTCCTCGCGTACCGATGGTTGGCTCTTCCAGACTTCGTTTGCTGCAACGCTAATAAAATATCATGTGAAACGATCGTCCTTCGTAACAAATGACGCGACAGTGCTCCCACATCGCTGTTCGTGTCATTATCGTTCTCGTTTGTGGGCTTGGTTCGTTGAATAAGCATAATGGCATGTGGTAGTTGGTCAAAGTATTCGAACGCTCACCATGGACAATTTTTATGTATTCAATTTTAACGTATTATGGGGATTATACAAAGTTTTCAAAGTTTCGTTGGTATCGCAACGAGGTGCGATTATCGTGATTGTATTAGTGAAATTTGAAATCGATCCGAAATCCGTATATGGAGATAATTAAAGATGGTCTAAGTATTCTGTCTTATCGATACAGTAATATCTTAAAAAATTTCTTTGCCCCAGTTCATACGGACTTTCGAAAGAAATATTCTCATTAACGCCTTATTTATTGTTAGATAGTTTCCATTTCAGTTTCGTGTAAGCTTTTCAGGTAATTGTCGAAACGAATACAATGAATTAGAAAAAGTTTGCTATGCTGTATGCTTTAGTATGTTTTACGATATTCGTACAATAATGGGCTTTTCATTCGCAAAAATAACTTTGTTTGTATATGGTATTTAATTAAATATGAGCTATTGCATTATATGTGTAACGTAATATAATATTGTATTATTAAATTGATTTAATTAAATTAAATTTATGTTTGTATTTATACCAATATTACATATATACGTGTTTGACGTACATTGTTTAACCGCTTTAATATACTAATAACGTAATAACCTGCATGTCTATATCTCACACAGGCGTATAGCTGTCCAAAACGTGCACACCCGTGTCTTAGACGTCAATTCCCACGCACAATGTATAATCAAAGTACGTAGAATATTATAACATAATAATTCTACGCCTGAAATCTCTGTATCGTCCAAAAATTAATAATTATTTAACAATTATTATCAGATATATTAGCAAATGTTAGGCAAAAAACGAAACGATAAAAACAGGTTTAACGATTAAATATTAAACTAGCGATCGCTTTTAATTTACGCGAAGGCGGATTACATATGCGACGCTAGAACTTGGTTACCTCTGCATGCAATTTGGCCTAGATTCAATATTCATAAAGAAATTAATTAAACGATCTAATATTAATACAATCGGCCGAATATAATTGCGCATTCCAGGTTGTATTTTCAGGTCGATCGAGGATCGAAATAAGGCGTTTGGAAACGGTGGACGGTCCGAGATAAAAAGACTTAAATAATTCTGCTGTTCGTTTGAAGTTGACGAGGATAAGAAAAAAAGACTGGTATAGTCTCAAATTCTTTCTTAATTGACGCGAACCAGAAGTTCGTGCGAGAGTAGAACGGAAAAGAGAGACGGTAAAGTGCAAGAGAAATGAGTGAAGCCAGTCAGAAGTATTGCGTTACGAATGCTAATGAGAGAGAGAGAAGACGCAGTGAAAGAAGCTATGCTGCTTTCCCTCATTTCACGTGAACGGGAAGTCCATTATCTCGATTCGTGGACAAAGCATGAAAAAATGCTTAAAACGAAATACCATAATTTCAAAAGGA
This sequence comes from Bombus pascuorum, assembly GCF_905332965.1. Lineage (NCBI taxonomy): Eukaryota > Metazoa > Arthropoda > Insecta > Hymenoptera > Apidae > Bombus > Bombus pascuorum. Next base: position 5,646,011 of record NC_083490.1, read on the forward strand.
CTTCCCATTGAAATTTTAATGAAGAGCACTCTTCTACGTGCTACATTATTTACTCTAACGCAACTATCCTACATGTTTCTTCTAACCTTTGCAAATTACAAGGCCGTGTGTATTGTACTAATTAAAAGTTAATTAATAATTATGTCGCGTCTGAGTTCCTCTACAAAGTTTACTTTCTTAACTATAATATTTTCTAGAGAAATATATACCACAATTTCCGAACTTCGAACGATTCATACGGATACAAATAGAGATTTGAAAATTCCTATCGATGATTATGATATGATTATGATTAATCAATTAGCATTGTCATTATCGAAGGTTGAAAGTTTTGAAGCTTCTATCATAAAAAGATGTAAATCCGTATGCATTAATTTCATATAATATCAAGAAAGATTCTTCTCTATTTTATTCTATTTCGTTTAGGTTTCATTTTCTAAATTTTATCTACTTTTTATTCATTTAATATTCTTCCTTGAAGAAGTCTGCAAGAAGCAGAATTTTTTATGTAAACTGATTCTGATTTTTACCGACTAAGATAATACTTAAATTAACATACAAATGTTAAATTAAGAAACAGTGAAACCGATGGAGATAGCTCGGTCAAGTCAGCAATTTTAAATTCGTGACTTTCTATTCGGTATTGTTCGAAGCGTCTCGTGCTATTCCATAAGAATGCCTTTCGCTATATTGATTTCATCCGAGACAACTTCAACAGTCAAACGATATCCCAGTAACGCGTTGAAAAGGAATGAAAAGGGCATATCTCTACCTTGACGGTCAGACGAACATTTGATTTTCAATCGATTTCTCCGACCACGTTTCTCGCATATAAACGCGCACTTTTTAAGGTTTCAACGAGAAAATCCATTTGGCGAAATCCTATTTTGCGAGGGATAGCTCAATTAAACGAGAAGTAATCAAATAAATGGGATTTAAACGTCGCCGACGACACTGTACTGAAATGTCGTGTCGCAGACTATCCACGGTGAAAAATTGTCCGTGGTAATTGCAGTTGTGGAATTCGAAACCTGAAATTTTCTTTACTTTTTATTCGTCGCTCTATAAAATTATCATCCTACGATATCATAAATAGATATGATACGACGAAAGTTATATTTTTCGAAGACGACTGATCAAGGAACCATCGAACAAAATTTCATCTTAAAGGATAAATTGAATATTTTAGAAAGCGTTTAAATACAAGAATCGAATCTTTTCGTTGACTTTTAACAATAGTTTGAAATAAAAGCTTGTTGACCAGTCAATTTTCATAAATGCCTCTCAAACGTTCCCACTTCATTTACAATCTAATTAGAGCTTTTAATGTTTTAACATTATACATGCACCTTTAGTTTATTAACCTTGCAATTAATCTTGCATTTTCCGAGGCACTTCAGCCAGTACGCTTTGAGAAGTGTCGGAAAACATTCACGAAATTAGCTAAAATACTTTGGTAAACGTTTACAGTTCATTTAAGCGATCGATAATCAAGCACGCTTCGCTTTTCTGTCTCATCATACGTGAAGCAGCGTTAACTTCGTTAATGAAATCAGTAGAACAAAGTTAATATGAAAAACGAATGTCGAGGGACGTTTTGCAATGGCCAATTTTACGCTTGGGCTAAGCCGGATTTATAAAAATAATACAAGTTCGTTTCACGGCGGTCAAATTCATCGATGGTTGGCGATATTTTAAACGATTTTTTCCTATTTCGCACTTTTGTCGCCCGCGAATCGCATACACACGCCACCGATGTATTTTGAAAAGTATAACATGAATAGTTATTACGTTGACGATAAATTTATAGTTGTTATTGGAAAACGGTGGATACCAGTTTTGTACGCGATAAAACGATCGTAAATTTATCCATTTTGTTTAATTGAATATAGATTGCCGAAGACAGATTTTAATTACACGTTTCTAAATAAAATATACGAGACTCGGCCGATAAATAATATAATAACTCTGATTCTAAAATACAATCCGAACGAAATCCATTTGTTGACGTGACACTAACGAACAGAAACGTTCAAGAGAGATTAATCAAGAGAACAAGAGGAGAATTAACTTTTTCCATTGGAAAATTGCAACATACAGAGAGGACGTTCGACTGGATATTAATTAAATGGTTAACCGAATAACCAAGTGTTTCGTCTCACAGCACGCGGAAACAAGGAAATCCAAATAACACTGTAATTTGATTATTCACCCATCCAACAGAGAATTGGATAACTGCGGTGAGTTGTTATTGTTTCCAGCACAAAGGATAGGTTTGTAGAAGGCATGCACTTTCGTGATCCTCTTAGAAAGGTATAATTGGTGCAAGGCGACCGGAGAAGTCAGCGTCAGATTTCCACTTCAACGCACTAATTTCCGTTTGTTGCAGATCACTGCTGCTTTGATCTACGTGTACCTCGCTGAGTGTCCAAATGTTTGCCAACGAATCACTAATTTAATAACTATTCTGGCGTCTAATAATTCAACCTCTTACAGCGTGCACCAATCTTATTTCTCTCTCGAATTATTCGCTAATTCCTGTAATTGCTTTAACCATTGATACGATCGTTGCTGGAGAATATCATAGGTGCATAAGCACTCGCACAGAAACAGTTACTCAACCCTCTTCTTTCCAAATGAAATACAGTCGTTCGCGAAAGTATTTCAACATCTATAGAAACCTTTACGAATATAATGGACAAAACATTTCGAAATTTTGTTAGCACTGTAATGTAACACGACAAGATGACAAGATATTTCTTGGATACATACACTTCGCAAAGATCATCAAAAGAAAAATTGTCGCAATTATTGTTCGCGATTATGCAATTATTTTATAACGATAATTAACATTATAATAACAATATGTATATAGTGTACGTGGTCGAATACCTTCGTAAACCACTGCGAATTGTTACGCTCAAAAGATTTGCAATTCGGACGAAGAGTTAAATTCAACATCGCCGCAAGAAGCTACAGTAACATGCTTCGCATTGTTCTGTGAAAATTGATAAAAATCAACGATACGCCCGGTCATTCTCCGTTTAGTTACTGACTCCTTTGTTCCTACGAATAACTCTGAATCCAATCGGATGAATTTGCTTGGCTGAGCGTAACGCACTCCATGTACAGAGATACTGGGCATAACTACGTGCGTGTGCACATAAACGCGCAGAGAAACTGGGAGTCCGTGTATTTCATGGTCCGCATACCGTATAACGAATGTTCGGCGCTTTGTGATTTATGCTTTGTTCGGAGTAAACTGCTGTGTACATAGGGCACCGGTTCCGCAGGATTACGTACCTGGCTTCTTGATTATGATCATGCAGTTGGTCTACGGGCAAAACCGTGCACACGTTGAATAGAATTCAGGCTGATTGTCCGATTGGTCGATCGTTGAATTAAATTGCCATTTTCACTTGCCGATTTCTATCCGATACTTTTCACACAAAGCGATATCGATCGATCGCTTTTGTTTCCAACACCGTCAAATTCTATGCTTTCTATGATTTACGCTGTCAACCACAATTATCAAACTATCTGCTGACGTTTAGAGCAAATCGGATATTTTCCACTACTTTTATCCCCTTCGTAATTTTAATTGCCTCTTCGCGTAAAGCATCAAAGAACGCAAGATTTGTTGAACTTTTCCAATAAACGTAACGAGCAAGTGACTTAATATTTATAGCCGACAGTGTACGTTTTGCGATAAACGTTTCACTGTACGTATAGCAGTTACCAGAGAAGAATCTACATGTTTCCATCGTTCGAAATATTTCCATTGATTCTCCTTACGATTACGGAGATCGTTTCAATATCGAGTTCCACTTGAACGGGAAAAGTGTAAGATCCGCGAACATCGATAAGGCATCTTTTATTAAATCGATCGACGTTAGAGGTATATAACGAACCGTCAATTCCGAGAGAATTAGTTAGAGTGGAAGTAATTCGGATGAAATTTCTCGCACAGGGCGAGATCGTATTTTCGTTGGTATTTGAAAATTTTATTAAGTTTCCAGCAGTTTCCGAGAAATTGAGATTTTTAACCGAGTACCTTACAATTTATTTTCGCGAATATTAAGATTTTATTTCGTACGTTCAATTTTCCGGCTTCGAGACGGCAGTCTCTTTTATTTCATAGATTTTATCCCTGACTATACAGTTTAGAAGTTAGTACAAAATTCTCTTTTTCATGTACGGCGTGTCCCAGGAGAAAACCGAATAATTTTACCAGTATATTTGCTAGGTCATTCTGAATGAAAAGAAGTCGCATACACTATGGGTTTCGGTTCGCCTGTTTTTCGCTTATTTCAACAAATATATTTTACATTCACATAATTGGAGTAGAACAGTAATTTTTTATTATTGTTCATATATTTCTTACATACGCTAATATATAGCTAAAGGAGATGCTCAAAGTGACCACCTTCCTCCAGTAAACATAATCCATTCGAAGTTTTATCGACCATTCTCAACTCCATTTCTGATGCTGCTATTTCTGACTTCTTGCAACGCGTAGTACTCGTATCAGTTCTTCGCGCGTTTCTGGTTTCTGGTTTCTGGTCTCTGAGTTGCTATTGCTTTCATACAATCCTGGGAAAAGTAACCGAAAGGAGTTAAGTGCGGTGATACTTTGCGTGATACTTGAGCAAAGTAAATAATTATTATCTGAAGATCGAATCAACCAAGATCCATAGTGTACGTATATGATATTGTTTCATTCGGAATGACCTACCCAAATATAGTGGCAAAGTTATTCGGTTTCCTTCTGGCATACTCTGTACAATAGAGTGTGTATTAATACGAGAATGTATTTGAGACGTAATACGATTTCAATTGTATGGAATAAACAAAGGTCCAAGATCTATTTAATAACGGACAAACGTTTAACCGTTAAAATTTGCATCTGCTTCCTCGGAGAAGTTGGTTAAGCCATGCTTACCGTTATCACAGTTCTCGGTGTCTGAATGAGACAATAAATTAATCCAAGTCTCGATGATGCTTTGGGAGTTGGAGATTAGCAAGTTTCTCTAGGCAAGTAAGTACACGGAAAGCACCTTAAACCTTCGAGCGAGGAACCCATAAGAGACACGCGATTCTCCGGAAATTTTGACGGAGTGACCTATTCCCTCCTTTTCTTTCTTCTTCTCTTTCTTCGGGTGTTCTCCCTTAAGCGAGGTCGCGCTAGTTCTTCCCACTTCTATGGAAAAGTTCGTATGCCGAGGTTTCACCCTCGCCGAGCGTTCGACCATAATGAGATTTCAGGCGAACAATAGTGTCGCCATTTCCCTAATGCGATTCGCTACTTAAATATTTTAATAAAATTCCGTCTTCTTTCAGCGAGCTCCTTACTTAACTTTACCCTCTGCTCTCCGCTCCCGTCCATTTTGCATTCTCATACTTTTAATCTTTCTTTTTTTTCTCTCTCTCCCCTTTCTCGCCTTTGACGACTTCTTTCCCATTTGGATAAGTGAGGCTGAGTTATCGAAACGCCGCCGGTCCTCCTTTGTTTCTTTCTCGTAGTGTTCGTTTTTGCCGGCCGGGTCATTATTTTTTTCAAGTTCCAATAGTTTTGGAAGCATCGCTCCTTAAGCTAACAACTCACTATTTTACTCCGATGGTTTTGAGCTACAATTTTATCACGGAACTACGTCAGGTATAATTTGCACAACGAATCGAAAGTTCAATGAAAAAATATCGGTGCGTCGCGATGTCTTCAATTATGTACTTTAAACACGTACATCTAAACGCGTATATCTGGTCTTGTGGTTTGATATTGTTCATCCTGGCTATTTTCAATGTGCATTTACGTCAGATAAGCTACGTACCGTGAACATTCCATTTAATCGAAAACTATCAATCGAATGATCTTCTGTATCGTAAACGAATAATCCTATATTTGTTTCGGATTTTGTTATAATACTCTTAGCATCGGGATGGGTTAGTGCAATCTCCAAAAATGTTTTTTTTTTTTCATTGAAATCTCCTAACGAAAGATCATAATTGATCCCGATCTGTTCTGCTGTATCCATTGTCACATGTAAATACCGTAATATATTAATCCAAATTAATCGACACTCCTATTGTTAGTGTTTTATTACATATATATTAGGTTGTCTGAAATGTTTCTTTCGTTTTGTATAAAATAATAGACGCACAATGTTTTTTGTATTATATTAGTTTATTGAATTATGCACGAATATAATAATACAAATAGAACGAAATGGATCACACCTAATTCGATAAAATAATATAAAACAGAAATAAATTGTTGTTCATCTATTATCACTTCATGAAACGAAAGAAACTTTCCGGACAACCTAATACCTGATACAAATCTTCTCAACTCGGAGAAAAATTTCCTCGCAATACAAAAAAAAGAAGAAGAAAGGAGTAAGATGAGAACTAGAATTTCCATATTTAAATTAATTTCAGCCTTCATCTTCACCTGGTCTTTCTGACAAAACCGACTCGAAGTTCGGCCCGATTTACGGTGGGAGATACTCGTTAGTTATGCAACCTCACCGATACAGACTCGTGTCGAATCTCGAGATGCATTCTTATTGGCACAGAATGAACTTTTCGCGATTCTCTGCAGCATCGACTTCCTTCTCGTATTTTCTGCTTACGTTTGCCCCGCTTTTGGATGCTAAGCCCGGCGGTCTCTTCTTCCGAGGAAAGTTCGAACCAAGTCCGCCAAAGGGGAGGGCAAGAAAGTTTCGCAAAAAATAGAAGCCGTGGAAAAGTTCACCGGTGATCGAGTGGACACTAGATATCCCGGATTCTTCGACTGGAAACGCGGCCGCGTTTGTATTGAGAGGATTGTATACAGACTTGGCTCTCCCTCTCCCTCTCTCTCTGCTCCAACTTTTATTATTTTCCAAGCTACTCGCGTGTCAATAATTCCGACGTTATCGAACAATTTTTCTCAGCCACGTTGCATAGGAATTCAGACATCCAGTTAATCACGACCGATATTGAAAATGTGATTGCACGTACGAGCCTATTTTTACACGTAAACGACACTTCTCAATCTATTGCGAGGTAGATATAATCGGATAATTTGGGAAATAAACATGTTACTTTTGTACGAAATATTTAGTTACTAAAAATGTCGAACCATCGAGTCTCTCAAATGAAATGATTTCTATTAAATATTCAGATGTAATAGAATTTCTAGGAATTTTATGTTCAGAATTCGTATCATAGATTTTCAATATACTTTGGTGAGGTATAAATCAATAAATTAAAAAATATTGTAAAATTCGAATGTTAAGGCAAGTAACTGTACATTCTTTAGAAATTATCTGACTGTTTAACGTCAGTGTACGTTCTTTGTTATATCAGGTTGTTGTGAAAAGTGTCTTTCTTCTACAGACACGTCTTTTACAACGAAAACTAATCTGTCAAACGTTGTGATCTTCATCTTGATAGAACAAAATGAATCCTACGTAATTCGATAAAATAATATAAAATGTTGTGCATGCATTATTTCTTTATAAAACGAAAGAAACAATAGTACCCAACTTTTAGTAAACTGCGTGCAAATTTGAATAATCTAGAGCTTAAACATATCGAAAGTTAAATAGAGTAGTTTCAGAGTGTAACTGATTTGATCTGTTTTAATACCACGATAGATGGTGTATTCGTCCCTTTTATAATGCCACGTTGAAACGTTCCTTTGTCTGTCTATGTCGAAAGTTAAAATCACAATTTTAACACGTGTTATTACATATTCATGAAAATATTGCAAATGGATGGCGAGGTTGCGAAACGAATCCAAACACGAGCTCGTTTAACCTGTCATATTGTTGTTCGAAGCATTACCAGAGAGTTTAAATTTTTCAAGCGGGGTTAGGTTGGTTTCTGAATAATCTTTTCAAAAATCGTGAACGAAACTGTGAAAACATTTTATAGAGGGAATAAAACGCATCCATTTATACGTGCAAAAAATATCGAACATCTAACCGTCGATACATAGTCGGACGTCGCGGTAAGAAGAAGAAATCATGCTTCTTTATTTTCGGTAGAAGTTGTCCGAGCATCGTGGCAGCTCGACCGCAGCAACAGATAAATCAAAAGTGGCCAGCCAACTTTTCTAGTACTTCAAATCTACGCTCAGAACGAGACACTTCCTAACCATTGGATTTCGCAAGCTTACAAACATCGTGATAATCGTCAAAATGACGTGTTTCGTGGGAACAATTTTGGAACACAAATAAACAAGGAATAAAAATAAAATTCAGACAACAAACGTAAATCTTATATTAAGAACGAAGGTTCGTTTCATTGCGAATTAATCGAGACGAGTAACATTATTTTTCTTGTTGGTTGAAATAAACAATCGATAAGCGTTATGGATTTCTTTGCTTTGCTTTAGTTTAGCAGGTGGTTTCGCTGCTAAGTATGTGAATGCGAACGATATCACATTTTCATAGAAAGTGGGAATCGAATACTCGCGAGCGACCAGGTCAATGTAATCTCATGTTTGAGAAAACACGCTAACTTTTGCCATTCTCGCGGCAAAGTTAAAATTATTGTTGATGCCCGAACTTTCGCGGCCCATCAAAAGTCATAATCACTTTCCTCGAGTTTTACTTCTGAAGACTTTCAGTGCCGCTCACACTTTTCCAAAGGGTCTCAAGAAATTTTACCAACCGTCTTGTAGAAAGTGAACATTCCTCTTCTTTCTTGCATAGAGAAATATTGTCTTTCCAAGCGAATATCTCTCCTGGCAAATATAAATACAAAGAGAGTTTATCGTGTTGGTCGTTACCATTTCTCAGATATTTTCGATCGTCTGACGAAGAAATATTATCTTTGAACGATTTATATTTCAGCCGTTCAAAAGCCACGTTGGTCAACTTTAGAAGCTAAAAAGTATTAAAAAGAAAATGATAGTGTTACAGATACTGTTCTTCAAATTTACTTTAGAGTATACCATCATTATAGACCATCTTCTTACTATCAATAAACTTATGCCAGTAAGTTATTTGTTTCTTGAGAAATGAATATTAATCGTACATTTATGTAATGAGATTAAAAAATTAATAAATGGCAAAGTTGATCAGTTTGACTTCCGAGAAGTACGTTTGTTTCCAACATGTTCTATAGTACGGCTGACAATGAGATGTTTAAATAAACATAAGATCAATTGGTAACACAGAAATAACATATCGTATTAACTTTTGCGAATAAAGTCTGCAGAAGACGAACACTGGCAAGCTTGTTTTAACCATAAGATAACGAACACACGTAACGATGTTGCACCAGGATATACGTTTGTTCTTGGTTTGCGTTAATTACATGGAAACGTAAATTTATGTCACGGATTTCTAGGGTATTAGAGAAATCTTAAAACAGAAATTCTTTCTCCGTCCTTATCTTACAGTGTATTTGGCTACTTTCCATCAACACTGTATCCTCTCAACGAAAGTTATAAAATAAGTTTATCAATTTTAATTTCACGCAATAATCATCAATGAAAAATTTAAAACATTTAAGATTAGGGGAATTGAACTTATTAAAAGCCAACGTTGAGTTAAACGCGACATTTCATTTGCGATCATCGAATTCTGTTTTCGAAAATTGTGTTCGTTTAGTATCTTTCCTCGTCGCTATTTCTTTCACTTAGATTCTACAATTTTTTAGAAATTTCGAGAAATTTAAAAAAATTGAAATACAGGCGTGCGCAAGTTTCCAGACGGATAGATCTATTTATATTTTACTTTACATTTCAAAAGTGATATTTCCAAGAATCTCAAGTAATACTGTACAACTACGTAACCGTTTTTTTTTTTTTTATTTTGGTTATTTTACAATTTGTCTTTATGGACATTTGGTAAAGTGTTATATCTTTTTGGTGAAGAAAAAAAAATAAAAATAAAAAATAAATATAGCATGTGGGCGGCTACCCCCAGCGGGGTGCCAGCTTCGTTTTTTCTAAGTTATATCTTTTATGTACTACGTAACCGTGTTCGCGTATTATGCTATTTTCGTTTGTTTATCATAGTCTTATACCCAACGTCATTAAAAATTCTTTTACATATAGACTTTCGAATATAATGTTAAGAATTTATTCCGGCTGGAAATATTTTCACGCCACTGTATTTATAGTGTTACGATAAATTATAATATTATTTTCCTTTTTAATAAGCTAATTAAGTAAAAGTATGTAGAAATATACACGAACTCTGACGTTATAACAGACCGTATGGCAGCAGTTTTCACGAAGAAGGCGATAAAAAGGAAGTTGGCGTTACAGCGGAAGAAACGAGGACGAGGTGCGAGTTGGGCCTGGTTTTATTTTCCAATAAATAACATCACATCGTAATAAGAGAACTCATTTTAACGCCGCGTTAAACTTTCCACCGGCGGTTTCGTCTATGGTCTCATAAATTATTATGATTGTTAAACGTCCGACACCGCATATATTACTGAAATGCACTTGCTATGAATAACACGGAAACTTATTTACTTTCCACGCTTTGTAATAAAAGTTGCGCAGCTAACGCGAACTAAATGTCACGGACAGCTACGTATCTACGGATTTCTTGTCACAGTTAACCATAGAAATTACTTGCTGTCACGGCCGCTTTTCTTCGGCTCTAAAGACACCGGTGAGGTCTCTATATCTATCGCGAAGAAAACAAAAGGACCGACGATAAAATCCTGTCAGCTTTTTTCCTCTTCTCTGCGCGATGGTTTAAAGAAACTTTTAAAAACAGGAAAACATTCTTGTCTCGATCGATGACGGGAAATTCTAGAAAATTGATATCGAATTTTTTCTTAATTTCTTAATTTTTGTCATTAGACGTAATACGCAATGTTTTGTATTTTTGTGCGAGAAGATCCGCGATACAGGAACGATTATAATTAGCTTGTGATTTAAAAAGCGAATCAGATTAAGACCGAACGTAAGGGGATTATCAACAGCTAGTCTGATAAAACTTAGCTGGATCGTGCTTCCCTACGTAATAACCAGCAACTTCCTAACAAGTTATGAATGTTCCTTTACCAATATCAGAAAGTTATTAAATCTGAGAAGTTATTAACGGATTTCAAGAATTTTAATCTCAGAATTTCTGACGGGGCAATGTAAATAGGTAAAAACTCTACAGATTAAAAACAGGATATTTCGTTGAATCTAATTGAAGTTCAAATAAGAATCGAGTCACAGCTATGTTATTAAATATTAATTCGTAGATATATCGTTGTTAAATATTGAATCATTTTAAAAGAATGCATTAGAACTGTTATATCGTCATTCTAGTCGGGCTTCAAGTCGTATATAACGAATTAAAAAGCGTAAGATCACCCCGTAAGTAAATAAAATATTCGAGAGAGTAATCTTCTTCGTTGGATTTTTCAGGATTCAAAAAATGACGATTACATTAAGTGAATGAAATACCCAAGTATCAGGTAACCTGTGGCTAAGTTATTTCCGTAATAATCCTCACGAACGTAATCGTGTTTGCAGAACTCAGCATTCCACTATCCTCTCGTCGAGTCAGCTGACTGCTGCATACCAATGGATTAAGCAAACATAGCGATGCGAATTATTTCCACTGTTAAAGAATTGTACACATCTGAGAGCAGCTGAAAGGAGCAGTCGACGTTATGCCAGAGAATATGAACATTATACCGATATAGTTTATAGTTCAAATATCATTATTAATATCATATATACCTTATAAATTAGATATCTCTTTACATTAAAGAAATTGTAATATAATTTACAGTTCAAACATTACTGTTAATGTCAGACGTAATTTATAAATTAAACATCTCGTTTCATGTAAAAGCTTCTTGTATTTAAGTTGGTTCCTCTAATGAGGATTTGTAGAGATTTATTAGCCCATTAACGTTGTATGCCCCGCCCTGGCAAGATATTTTTCCTTTCTCTTGTATTTTTGTAAATTTCAAGATTACCTCGCATTGGAAGGAAAACGTTACTTACGGTATTTCGTTCCTTTGCTTTGGAGAATTTAATAACAACGCAACATGGAAATAAAATCAACAGGCCAAACATTTGAGCGTGTATGATTTATATGCAATGTAAATATACGGCCGGATGCGAAAACAAAGATGCGAACAGAAATTGTAAAACATGCAAAATACGGAGGCACGAATAAGCAAACAATATATCAGGCGTCGGTGAAAAAGAGATATTCAGATTATTTACATAACACCGATGGAGGACACGGTGCAAGTGATGCTCGGTGAGAAAAAGAAAAAGCGAAGGAACTGGCGATGTGAATGCGTAACTCTCTGCAATCTGACCACCAACACAAAGTAGTACTTTAAAGTTTTTTCATAAATGAGACGAGTTATCTCTTAACTCGGGAAATGTCGCCGTACTTTCCACGATGAAACGGCATGAAATAATAGAATGTCGCGAACAAAATAGGTGACAAACTGAAAAACTTGTTAAATTAATTTTAAGTAGATATATCCTTGGTTTGCTAGAAAAAATGGAATAACTGAGAATAGCGAATCTTTCAGAGGATTGGTTTGAAACAAACAAATATTGTTACTCGATTATTTGTAGAAACGAAGAAAGTCTTTCTTTTATAATATTTTGACGATTAATTTGTTAAATTAATTTTAAGCAAATATCCTCGGTTTGCTGGAAAAAATGGAATAACTGAGAATAGCGAATCTTTCAGAGGATTGGTTTGAAACAAACAAATATTGTTACTCGATTATTTGTAGAAACGAAGAAAGTCTTTCTTTTATAATATTTTGACGATTAATTTGTTAAATTAATTTTAAGTAGATATCCTCGGTTTGCTAGAAAAAATGGAATAACTGAGAATAGCGAATCTTTCAGAGGATTGGTTTGAAACAAACAAATATTGTTACCCGATTATTTGTAGGAACGAAGAAAGTCTTTCTTTTATAATATTTTGACGATTAATTTGTTAAATTAATTTTGAGCAGATATCCTCAGTTTGCTAGAAAAAATGGAATAACTGAGAGCAGCGAATCTTTGAGGATTGGTTTGAAACAAATAAATATTGTTACTCGATTATTTGTAGGAACGAAGAAAGTCTTTCTTTTATAATATTTTGACGATTAATTTGTTAAATTAATTTTAAGCAGATATACGTGCCCTGAGCTCGCTAGAAGAGTCAAACGACTAAACGTTTCAGTAGTCATTATTTTTAGAATCGACGAAATTCCCTTAGATCTACGATGAAACTGAATAATAAGAATATTTCGAGATATGTAGCTGAGTATAGATTTCATGCTTCAAACGTAGAAACAGGAGAAGATTTGCAAGACGAATTGGAAGAAAATTGATTCGATGTCGCAAAGATTATTTGAGATTGAAACCCGGTTAATATATCAACGACGATCATCCCCGTTGTGGTTTGAATTTTTCAGAGAAACTCGACTCGTGAAATTTCGTTCCTTCGGCAGCAACGACACTCTGGTTAAGCTCGATTCAAGATTCTGCATACCAGAGGAACTTCGGCTTGTCCAAAATTAAAACGAATCTCTACGATTCTCGTGAACTTCTGCCAACTACTTTGCAAATTTAACCACAAAGCTCGGTGCCCTGACAAGTTCCCGATACCTTTTAACGTCTTTCTTCCGATATTCTTGTCCAATATCGTGGAGTATTTAATAATTATTTTCAGAAGTGTTATCATTTGAAATAAGAAAATATGATCCAACATATTTTAGTATAATTGGCAAAATACTAAATTTTTAGTAAAAAGACGTATCTTGAAATTCGTTATTTTTCCATTGAATTTATAGCATCGCTTATTATTATGCGATTATCCCTAGAATCATTAATATGAAACAGGGATATGAATAATGTAATTCTCATGTTAATATTATCGAATCGAGAAATATTGATAAATAACGCATACAAATTGAAATTCTGTTTAGTTTCATACTACAGGCATCCAATAATTATCGTTAATTTCATCACTTCTTGATGAACATACGATATATATCGGAAAATAGCACAATTTTTTTACTAAAACTAGTCGAGTTAGGAGAAAGTACGGATAGCAAGTTATAATTATTATAAAATACATAGAGCTCGAACGGTAGCTCTATTTTGCGTTTAATATCGCAAAGCTTTGAAAATGATAATAATAAAATGATTGCGACGAGAGAAATATATATGTTCGTTATATAACCCAAAGTACAAGATTTTCCCTATAGATACCAACCTCTAAAACTTAGAGAAGAAGTCGTGAGATAGCAAAGATGATCTTAGTTCAACGATGATCGGCGACAGAAAATTTCTAAATTTTTTTTAAACGTAAAGTTAATCCAAACTTTGTTATATATATTTTTTTCTGCATGATTTAAACTCAATAATCCAGCAACTCTTGCAACGCGACTTTAATTTAGCCTGGCTTTGAACTATCAACAGGCCTAATTAATTAATTAAACATTCATGAAGCAATTAAGGAGCGGTCACACAGTTGAGCTGAAAGGGAAAAAGTTCTGAACGTCATAAAGGGGCCGACATTTCGCCTGAGAGATTCCTTAAACGCGTTACACGAAACTGAATTTTCACTCGACGAACCACCGAAGATAAACTTTTTCCATCCTTCCTCAAGAACACGACGTCGTTTACTTTTCGAGACCGTCACTTCCGGCTCTTAATCCTTTCTCGGGTTCAAAGTACACGTGCCCATGAACGACAAATTCGATTTCCCACAGGAATAAGTTTCAACAGGAAAAGGTCCAACGAACCGAAACTGCCAACGCTGGAAATACGTGAAAAGTGAATTTTATCTTGCGATACTACTTCAACTATTCTATTACCAATACTTCGTATTACCTCGTGTATGATTTTCAAATCTCTGCGTGCACTACAGTGATAATTCTTAAGGTTATTTGACGTATGTGGATACAGAGAAACGCGTGGATAAATTGTAAGGTATTGTAAGTATATATATATATATATTGTGAATATTAAAGTACAAAGTGTGGAATACTGTTAAGAATTGTGGATCTTTGGTGCCGAAATAATGTTGAAGGAACATTGAATATACACTGGGGTGTAATATTAAAATAATAATATATTTATTACAAGAAGGATTTCTCACATATTCTTCGATTCACACTTGCACGCGTCTCCGCACTTTCTCTACACTCGACTGCTAACCGACTCTTCCAGATGCTTCTAAACCACTGCCGATCGTCTTTTGTCCTAATTAAGGCCTGGATGCTTACACACATGTATCCACACACTAATACTCGCATACTAGTAACTCTAATACGCATTTAACCCAGTCCAGCACGGAAAATTATACATATCTCAACAAATACAATGTGAGCTGGTCCAGATCCGCACGCTAGCAGTGTTACTCTGAAACTGAAAAAAGCCCTGAAGCCAACGTTGCATATGTACCGCTTATGGTCCGTTCTCGACGCAATCTTTTGTCTATGCGCTGTCGATGGCTTCAATGCTTCAGAAAACCAAAGACCAGATTTTTTTTTTTATTTTATTTTACTTATTTTACAATTTGTCCTTATGGACATTTGGTAAAGTGTTATATCTTGTTGGTGAAGAAAAAAAAAAAAAAATAAAATATAAATATAGCGTGGCTACCCCCAGCGGGGTGCCAGCTTCGTTTTTTCTAAGTTATATCTTTTATGAGGTCTATTGGGTGTTTCCTCTTTAGTCTTCTTGCGATGTTTGTTGTGTTGCACGTTTCAGCTGCCAGTTGGTTCGGGTGTGTTTCTATTCTTACTATGTATTTTGTTGCGAATCTGGTAATCTCTTCCTTGACCGTTGGTATTCTCAGGTCTTTCCGTATGCCCTCGTTTCTAACGTACCACGGGGCGTTTACCATTGTTCTAAGGATTTTGGCTTGGATTGTTTCTATTTTGTTTATATGGCTCATTGCTGCTGTTCCCCATAGTGGAATTCCGTATGTCCAGATTGGCTCCGAAGACCAGATGTAGAGTTTTCTTAGAAGAGGCGACCATTTCAACAATAATATAAAAAAATTAAACTAACCAATCAATTTTTGCCTTTTCCTCTTTGATACGTTGCCTGTCGTGCGACGAACTTCAGCCACGTGGGTCGCGTGAGTCGTATAATGTTTCTCAGGAAAAATGAAAAATGTACTCAGAAAGTACGTTTATTGATACTTAAACAACCTTATGGCTACCCTGTTCAAGGATAACACAGTTCCGGTCGCAAGAAATCAGATATTTGATTCGATTGCGACAGTGAAAATACGTTAAAAGTTATCATCGTCGATTCCTGCGTTGCTCTAACTTTTAACAAAGTACGTGAAATGATCTTGTAAATTCGCTTACTACGCTTATTTCAGCGAACTTTACTTCGAACAAAAACCGACTGTGCTGCTTTAGTTTGATATGCAGAGTACGGACAGCGTCGTGGCGTCGTCGCATCGTGTAATCGTCGCGGTGTAACGGTACAAAGATTGTAGCTTGTAATACATGTTCGGAATCTCATAGACACGAAACTACGTTAAAGCTTGTCGAACTTATTAAATTTCTAACGCTTCGTGAAACTGGTGCGGATCTCGAGCTTGTTTTATCTTTACTCAATAATTCATAGGTATTGAGATTTATTAGTAAATTACACATTTTCACGGATTAATAAGAAATTTGCAAGTGCAAAATTGCAGAGAATGCTCGCGATATGAGAAAACATACGAACTAGCCGAGATATAGTACGTTCTATGATACTTGACAGGTAAAACAATCTTCCTCGAGTCTCTACTCTTCTAATTACATTTCGAAAAATACTAATCTGCGTGAAAATTCGCGCTCCATTTGTTAGGTAACGAATTTATCGATAATCCGAGGCTCGGATTCTGACAAGGAGATAGAACAATTTTCCCCGTTTCTCCTCGATATCGATCGAGGAGCTTCTAGGTCGCGTTATTTTGTTTTCCGAAGGAAGGAATAGACAGCTTCGTAATATCTTCCACCTTCCTACAGAAGTCTGCGAATTTCTCATTAACGTAAATATTATTGATTTGACGGCAGGATGTCACGGCATCCGAGATCGTAGGAAGTTTGTCCGATATGGAGGAAAGTAATAGGACGTAGAATAATTGAAAATTTATATTTGCCACGTTATGCCATGGACTCGGCCCAATTCCAGGTGAATGTCGGATACACAACAGCGGGGAAATCGATTTTTCCGACTGAATGTTACGCAATCGTTGAATAAACAGAGCCCTGTCTGGAGCAGGTTGTAACTCTCATTGGATTTTTGAAATAGTCCGAAATCAGTTGATAACCTCGTTTGTTTCGATTTTGTTTGCCTTTTTTCATTCGATCCTGATACCGTGAACCTTTAAAATCGTCAGAAACCATACGAAATACAAACGAAGCAGACGTATGAAAACCTTTGAAAACGTTAAAATTATTTTGTAGCGCGCATTTCCGTGGAACACGAATATATTAAAGCATATTAATAACTAGCCCGTGGGATTTTATGCACTGCCGTGAAAGTTTAAAGATGCAAAAATACACAGAACGTACATAATATGCAAAAATGTATAAAACATTCAAAACATAATACTGGTTATATTATTTAGCGGCTAAAACAATTTTCTATGTAGGTTGTACTTTCTAGATTATATTCATAAAAATATGAATTTCCACAAATATCGGCAATCTAGTAATAAACATTTAAATTTGTTGGTAGCTTCGCGTGAAATTAAATTCTCGGTTATCGATCGATAATCCGTTTCAACGATGTTGCTACGTTTTCCTTCTTTAAAAAACAGCCCGCTATTAACTGGTTAATAGAAGGCAGAAAAATAAGGAGTGCGCGTGCTTTTTAAGACGGTGTACGAACCGTGAGTTGATCGTATAAGTTTTTCGTGACAGAAAGGCCTGGCAAGAAACGCGGCTGGGTAATTCACCTTACTTGTTGAGAGAGTAATCGTGCCTCAGGCTAACAGCACCTCTTTTCTTTTGATCTCTCATGAACTTTCGCAACCTTTAACGATTCCTTCGTTTCCGTTTTCTCTCCAACAGTGCACGCAAGTTGAATTTTCTTTGTAAGCGAGCAATGCACGTCGTACGGGATTAATGATAAAATCGATTAAGTGCTTTTTCTTTTGGAAAGGATAATATTTTTATAACCATTAACCTATAAAACTTCTCCATATGCATTCGTTTCGTAAAAGCCGCGAGATCATTTTTCATTTTCTCTGAAATCGGCGAACGCGTGTATTCAAACATCACGTGCACACATCAGTCGTACATTTTATCTTTCGGGCGTTGCTCATTTCCACAACTGTAGATCATTAAAATTTTTCAAGCTCCAAACACGAAGGTACTACGTTGCTAGAGATAAAAAAAAATATGTATATATAATAGCGTGTCATTTTTAGAAAAAAATGTCACCCAAAATCACTCCTGTACTTTTTTTAACATCTGTAGCTTGTATGTACAATTTCTTTTATATTTATAAAAATAATAGAGATCCCTTTTAGTTTTATCTCGCGATAAATAACGTAGAACTAAAAAGATAGTTTCTCTGAAACCAATGTCAGTGTTCTACGAGCTTCATTTACTCTGCTATGTTCGAACGAAGTTTTATTAAGCTCCATTAAGCTTTATTAAGAACGTGCTTAAAACGACAAATCGTTCAACTTCTGACAGTCATAGTTTTAAAGCTGTTTACGAATTGAGACACGCCACCAGAGTAACTTAGACTTCTTGTTAGGACGACGTTCATTCTTCACGAGACGGTTTAAGTAGCGGAATATCGTGTCTTCGAAATTGGCGAGGATAAAACCATTCTTGGCAGTGAATATAACCTTCTAGGCTGCGAAATGTAGCGGAACAGAAGGTGAAAGGTGGCGCACTTGGCGCGTCCTTGTAACTTCCCAACAACCTCTTCATATTTCAAACAGGAACGTCCGTTGAAAGTAGTCGAGCGAAACTGTAGACTGCTAGAGTCTAGGGGAAGCGTTTCGATTCAACAGCCTCCGCCAGTACCAGGTATGTAATTAACTGGAGCCTGGTCGAATCTAACAATAAATTATGCGAATCACGTTGTTTCGTAACTACGTTGCTGTTTCCTGATTCCTTTCTTCCTCCGAGAGTGCAGCTCGCTCGAATAATTTGATTCCAAACTCGATGCGAATTCATTACATTCTTTCCTCTACTTGGACGATTCGAATTTCTTCTCTGCAATGTGCAACGGAACAATTCCGCTAACATTATTACATTTGTAATGCACTGACGCATTCGTATTCCTAGTATTGAGAAAAGAATATAGATCGATTGGCTAGATTGAATATCGATGAAATTCGAGTACGCTTTAGAAGAGTTTGTGTAAATTTCTTTCATTAAGAGGAAAACAATTTCTCTGAACTGTGACACGTTCGAGATATCTAACGAACAGGACGTCACAGAAATACTTACGATGAAACTCCATCGATCTATTTATAAATGGTCTTAAATTCCTGCAATATTTATGTTTCCTTTCGGTAGTTCCATTTCAATTCTCAATTCATCCCCAACGCTATCTTCTTTCGTTTTTAAGCTTCGTAGTTTCTCTGTTTCTCACACGGAGAATACCCATCCATAGATACATCGTTAAGCGCAGTCGAATGGTTGTGGGTCTCGTTAGAGTTCACGAGAATTTCCTTTCTATTGCGATAAAGTAGAAGATCGCGTCTAAGACGAATCCGAGAGCCGTACGGAGAGGAGCACGATGGACAGATTACTTGGCCTCGTTAGAAGAACAAAACCCATAACGGCGGAATAACGAAGGCATCCTTCTTGATATACAACACTATTTCGAGGGTCTTATTACTGGCACTGGCTCACAACCTCGTTATCCCGAAAATCAGGGTTATTCGCGCGTGTAACCAGTGCGCATAAATAAAAGATAAATAAGTTAAAAGTGCACGGTAAATTTATTAAATCGTTTTACGTATCTCTTGGGCTCGATTCCGTTTCATTACCGGCGATTGATCCTCGTTGCTCGACGAATTATACTTGTCGGTATTGTTATCGCGACTCGAAGCAAAATCGAGTGGATAGCGGAAAAATTGTATGAAAAACAAATGGCATCCGATACCAGACGAGATGAGGAACGGGTAGCGTCATGGAACGTTATTTTCCGAATAAACGATAGAACATTGCCGATAGCGATAAGTCACGGTAAGTTCGGTATTAGCTCGCTAAATGTGATTACTAATTACTTAACGCAACTTCGTCCATTTAGTTTTGAAACCAGCGTTGGTCGTTTTGCAGATCCGTGTTTATTGTACACCGAACTCGCAGTGCCAGCGAAAGAATTTCTCAGATTTCCGCGATTGGCACGTTTCCAGAAAAGCCATTTCAATTACGCCATTATTCCTACCTCACAGAGAATGCTTTAGAGTTAAGAAAATTTCAAATACAGATATTTCATACAAATTCTAGATACAGTTACAACTTTCCATTTCTTCCCACGGTTTTCGGTATATGATAAAGGTTTTCAATTTAAATCCCTCGGTTTAATACGAGTCCGCAGATTCTACCTCAAGGAAGACTTCTTAATCCGTCAACCGCCGGCAATTTTCATATTTTTCCGTACATAAGAGCGCACGAAATGTAAATCTGACAAGGAAACTCTTAAGATCAAAAACAAACGCCGAAATCGACAGAATATGTAGATATAATTATTAGCGGAATATTAGCGGAGATTTCGACGTCGTTCGCGGCTGAAAAAAGCATCGAAAGCTTTAATTTTTCTGGAAAGTCTTTAGTTTCGAAAATAGACATTTTATCGCTTTTTTAAAAGCGGCGTCCAAGATATTTTATGGTTTTCTTTTTAAGCAATGTTCGAGATATTTTATAGTTCTGTTTTAAAAGCAGTGTCCAAGATATATCGTCGTTCTTTTTTAAAATCAATGGCCAATCATCTGGCGCGAGTTCCCTGATATTTCCCACGAATAAATTTTAGAAAGACTTTAAACAATTCGTTTCTAATGAAAATAGCGGGACATCAGGAAAAGCGGGTTCGAAACGAACGTCCACATGATTCAGGAATGAGCGTTTCTCGCTGCGAGAGTTCGTCGGAAATCCGCTTGGATTTCGTTATTTAATCCGCTTTCGAATTGCTTGCTGCATTTTCGGCCCTTCGTCCAGGCCCGTCAACTCGCATAGTACTACACACCGTCGGAGTTTCGAACTACCTACCAGCCTTACGAAAGAAAGTAACACGAGTAAGCATGTATCTGTATAAAGGGGAGAAAAAGAAACGTGTACGGCAATGGTTACAACCATAGCTTTAAGCGGATCTCACGCTGTACCGTACAAATTGGACGAATGTTCAACGTTTTGGAAAAGAAACTGTTGCGAAGGCAACGATTGCGTGAATGTTATCGTTGGTCGTGCAAGTGATAGCACCCGGCGAAGAGATGCTCTTCTGATATTTTCGAGACGAAAAAGGGATCGAGCGAGCGTACGGTATAGCGAGAAAAATTTAGACGATGAAAAGGGACGTGAAATTCAAGACTCGGCCGTATCCATAAATGGTTGCGATTCACTGTACGGAGTAATTGAATTCGCTACGTGGCCAAAATTAGTCCCTTTATATCGCGTTTGAAATCGAGAAAACTGATTCTTAGGTGCCATTTCGGGAGCTAATTCTCCACGAACCAACCTGTTCGAATTGTTGGATACAGTTCAAATGCGAATTTCAATGGCCAATGTGGGAAACATTGTCTATACAATTTCATTGTAATTTTCTATTTGATTATTGTATCGATATTTCTATACTCTGTCCATAACACTTTACTTTAATTTTCCAGATATTCCTTCAGGAAATTCCGAAGTGTTTCATTTTTGTGCCAAAATCTGCAAATGTTATTTGGAAAACTTCATATTTCCCAGTGGGACGTTCCATTGGTCGACGTTTCCATTCGATTAAAGATATCGGGGATAAATGTAAGGTACAGTGACCACGGAAAATACCTGCACACACCTTCGTTTCTCAACGAAACGTTTTTTGTTTTACCTGCTTCTACATTTAATTTTCATATAGTGTAGAATTTTTGTAGTCATACGAAAGTACCATTAAATAATGCGAAATGTAATATACTTGGAGCTAAGTAATTAGTATGTAGATGATATAATAAATGTAACGGTGTATAAATACTTTTTCCAGCCACTATAGATGCAGATTAGTTGGAAGATATCTGCAGTTGTTGCACGAGTTAATTGAAAGTCAAAATGCCTGTGAAATAATTTTGATCGACCAAGTGTCTAAAATCAATTTTCCCAGTTGTTACGTGACCGCTTTCAACGTGTCCTTTTCGAAACAAGGGTATAACATTCCTGTCTATGCCCATGCATAGTTCATCAAGCTAAATAGAATTTAGCAACAAGACAGAGTTTCAACTAAACTTTACGTCCCTTGGCACGATGGATCGAAAATCAAAACCGGTATATCGAATTTTCGCATTTCCTCCTCGGCATCATTTCATTCACGATCCTACAACGATCACTATACGTTTCGTCTTCTCTAAATTTCCGAAAAATATTTCACTTTGGTCGACTCAAAAATGAGAATTCATATTAAAAATACACAGACTCGGCCGAAGGTCTACAAACTATTAACAAATTAGAAATATCGTCATAAAGAATCGAACAGAATTAATATTACTTTATTATTACATTGATAAAACACCCCTTAACGCTCATGATCACGTGAAACACAGCCAATGGATCTAATTAACCTACCACAGAATTGCCATAACATAGAAAAATATATAAAGTATCCAGACTATAGTACCCTTTATAATAATTTGATGTTATATTATATAATAGATAAACAGTTTTTTAATCCAAGTTTTCAATTACGTTCGTAAGAACGCAAACTTGCATAAATATACCAGGTCTAATTATTATATATCCAAGAAATAATTCCGCTGGAAGGAAAATTGCACGTTTTTCACTGTTCAAGTGGAAAAAGGAATTGTACGCTAATGGGTTAATTACGTTCTATTACGTTGAACGTTTTACTACGTCAGATAACGTGGTGGGAAGAAATCGATTTCCCATTACTAGATTATTAATTAAACCGACGTCAATAGCCGCGCGAAAGTTACGACTGGTCGCAACAACGAAAACCTAACAGGTTTCCACCGCGATAATTACTCGGCGGCTTGCAAGGGAACTCAAACGCCAAGCGACGAGGAATTACATTACCGGTGGGAAGTTCTGTTTCCGTTTCGCTGTAATTGGTCAAACGATGCACCCGGGATCCTTTGTACCTACAGGTATATTCTTGGCGGAGTATCACAGACGAGTAGATGAAAATCCATCTGCAGACGCGCGAGCAAATGGAGATGCAAAAGGAACTTGGCAAGATGAATATTCTCTTTCCAGGGATGCTGACCTCGCGATGCTTTTTCTCGCGAAAGAACCTGGATAACATCCTCGATACTATACTTCCATTGTATCGTACGATAAGGGAAATCCTGTTGCGATTTACATGGAGAATATTGCGTGTGTATAGCGCCTTGAAACGGTGCTCTACCTTCTAGACAATTTTCTTCGGTAACTTCACGTCGATCGATATAATCTTTCTTGCGCTTCCTACGATACTCGATATACTCGCAACTAAGTGGACAAAAGAAAGTTTGAAGTCGCCAAGTAATTTATTTGCGTATTATATATGCGCGTATCGCTATCTCTTTGTATTGCATATTTTTCATCAGTGTTGCTGACAGTCACTTACTTTGCGATACGCGTTAGATATATTTATTCGTTGCTCTTGTCAAATACGATTATTCTGTTTTGTAAAATTATGGTATTCTTTGTATCGACTACATTTAACTCGTACATGCGGTCATAAATACGAGGACACTTGTTGGTCTATCATAAAAGATATAACCTAGCAAACACGAAAATGGCACCCTGCTGGGGGTAGCCACCCACATGCTATATTTATATTTTTTTTACCAATAAGATATAACGCTTTACCAAATGTTCTTCAGGATAAATTGTAAAAAAATAAACTAAAAAAAACTTGTTGGTCTCGTATAAGATACGACAATTTGTTTAGAAGTAGGAGGAAACGACCATGATTTTGTATTCGTGCAAGATTATCGGCGAAAGAATTATTTCTATCAGTCGCGATAACGAACAATTATTATTTGTCAGATTGTTGTATTTATACAAGATATAATGATCCAAAATACCATGCTTTGATTTATGACAATTATTCGAAATGATTAAACGAAATTCATGATAATAATTAGGTGATCTATGCATAGGTCGCACTGAATAAAAGCAATTTCACAATGGCGAACGTTGATACAAGAGCAATTCCAATGGAAACGTTCCCTCCCTGTTTTATTGTTGATTACTCCTCGAGTAATTAAGGTCAACGATTTTATTCCCCAATATTCATTAGCGTAATATTGCTGTCCTCATTTGCGCGAGTTCCAGATATTGGCAATTAAAATATTCAGCATATCATATTGTTATTCTTGGTTCAACAAACAGAGTTTCAATCCATTTGTTCTATATAAAGCACTTCTCTTGGCCTGTTCATATAATTGAGTGAGTAATTAAGGGATGAACCTCGTTTTTAAATGATATTCATGAAACATGATATTCATTGTTTAATAGATATTCAATTAACGTCAAATATATTGCTTGGTTCTTTAAAAATCTTACTATGGAGAAGGGTTTCAAGAATATTCCCTTTCGTTCGAAAATATGCTGGCAATCGAATTTGAAAAGCATTAAAGAAAAAAATATTAAAACGAATGTTTCACCGCAGCTTGATGTTATATATCATTTGTGAATGAATCTTAAGATAACGATATCTGAACCGACATCAGCATTGTCATATTTAATTGGTCATTAAAACTTCTTAATTGAAAGTCTTAATGCATCTGCAGCGATGGATGTCGAAGGCTGATGAGCGCTAATCTCGGCCTTGGTTTTAATAAAACGCGGAAGGAACTGGTAGACAGAGAAACTCGTCTTCAAATTAAGAAAATTAAATCTTGTTTTAAGAATTTTAAGAAAGTACGCTGAAACGCGAAGGACGATTGAAATCGCTGCGATTAACAACCGATCGATGAACTAAATATTCAATTTATAATCAGTGGATTACAAAGATATAACAATATTAATATATATTTGAATAATTTATATGTTAATTTATATGTGAAAGTAATTATACCGAAAGAGATTTTATTTCTAAAAACCTACGATATTTTCCTCTTCGCGCGACACCAATGGAACGTCGAGTACTTTTCTTGTTACGATAAATTTTTCCAAATACATTCCTACAGGTCCAAACGAAATTTGTATAGAATTCAAAATAAACGAACGATAACAATACAATAATGATCGCATCTGAATATATAGACACGCCAGTAACAATACGATATCGCGATAGCGTTCGCCTGAAAATGAGTAGGAGAAGAAAGAGACCGACGTCGCGTCGCATCGGTGGCTTCAATAAATAAATGCGATTTTAATGGCGCATCCTGTACACCATTCTCATTTTTCTCGTCCAGCCCGGTAATATTTCCATGTCAAAAGTTCTTTGTTTCTAACGCTATGTACACGGAAAATATTTTTTCTCCTTACTGACGTGTCCCCCTTATGGACACGAGAGACGTCCATCAATTTCTAGTCATCGCCCAGAAAACGAGCATCTTCACTTGATACGAATTTCGTTAAACGCTCGATTAAACATTTGCTTCAAAGTGAATTCTGAGAAAACGTTGGAAACTAATTAAGAGCGCAAATGTTTATCGGACTTGTACTGCCTTCTCGATTCATTACATTTGAATAGCGTTCGATTTTAACAACAGCAGCAAAACGCGACGCCCAAGTTTCCTAAAACAACCCAACGTCTGTGAATACGCGAAATATATTTTCGAGATTTCGTTCGACTTTCGAATATTAGGAAACTTTTCAGAAAAATATTTCGTAGCGACGATGCGAGTTTTCAAATAGATCATCTCTTAATCGGAATAGTTTACCTATAGGGTGTCGTATAACTGGCGGTACAATCTATTTGGCAACTGGTGATTTTTTCGTGAAAAAAGTCGAAACTGTGGAATAAAGTTTTCAAAGTCGGGGAAGTAAAAACCATCAGTGTTTTTGTTTTCGAAGAATAAAGAAAAATACACTGTAAGGAATGCATAGTAATTTCGTACAAAAATATTACGAGTTTATAGATACAAAACGATCAGAAACAGAAGCTCGTTAAGTCGAAATTAACACACCTGTGACGTTTTTCCCAAAATTCTTTTCCTCAAAAACGCAGCCCCACGTGCAAAATGCATGTGAACAACTTCGTCCTAAATTTTCGACTTATTTTTTATCAAAAATCACCCTGCGCTCGATTGTACCATCGCCAATTACTGAACACCCTATGTATGCATATATATTGTAAAAATAAAATGTCGTAGGCGAACAGCAATTACTTGTTCGGTAACAATTTTATCCAAGAAGGGTCAAAGAGTCGGGAATCGGAATGCGGTGAAGCGTCGGCTTTTTAGTAAACCGGAAACAACGTCAAAGAGGAAATACGAGATGCAGAGTATAAGAGGAGTGAGGTTGGTTTCTCGCGTGGAGACGAATTAAAAAGTTCGTGCAGAATCGCGCGGCGCGGATCGGAAATAGTAAAAGGTAGAATTCTTTTTACACGAAATGGAACAAGATGTATATACGATGGATGAAGGGAGGTTTCCGAGGAAAGTTTTTATTGGAACTACTTGCGAGATACTACTACGGTAGTTATCTACGGTGTACGGTACCCAGCCAGCCAGGGTTAACGTAAGTTCGCAACACAGAAGATCGGCCTCCGGTTTCCTTAGAGGCTGTTTCCAGCGATACGGGAAAATCTCGAGAACGGCGTTGAAAAATCTCTGCATGCGAAACCGTGAAAAAATTCCCTCGGGAATTGCAGGCATTTAATGGCTTCTTACGGAACATTCGCTTTAATTTCAATCGGAAGTTTCGCCGGATGAAAATTTTTCCTTGCCCAGAAACGCAAAAGTACTTGCGCCGTGGAATATTTTAGGAAAATTTCACGGGTTGAATATTTCTCTTTAAAGTGCACGAAATTTGCGTTGAAGGATTTTTACTGAATCTTCAATACGCGAGAAACTTGGTTCCGATTTATATCGAATAAAATGGTAATTTTGTATACGTACAATGAAATAATACGTAATTCAATAAAATGATATAAAACAAAAAATATTATGCGTCTATTTCCTTAGAAAAACGAAAGAAGCTTTTGAGACAGCCTGATATATCTTTTACTCAAACGAAGATTACAAATTCAAATTATCATTCTTCTTTACGATTAATTTTATCTCGATGAAATTATTTCGAAAGATGTGTCAGCCACGATTTTGTCGTTGTACGAAGAACAATCGTATCGTTTCTTTCAATCAAGGACAAAATGTTTACGATAACGCGTTAGTTCCATCGCGAATTGACGAAGCAAGCAGCACTCAGCTTCCCTTTTTCTTAAAGGGGATTAGATCGAATAAGTAGGACGAATCGCGGACAACGATGAACGCTTAGCCTGTACTAAGCAAACATAAAGAGCAACAACTACAATATCATCGTTAAAATCTCGCGGTTCGCCGCAGATCTTCATGGCTACGACGATAAAAGCATTGAAACGCTAAGCCTTCGAACGAGAGAATCGGGACAATAACCGGTGCGCTCTTTATTTTTCACATGTCCCTCGTTCTTTTCCTCAAAGGGTTCCTCTCATTTCCCCAACTTTCGTCTTGAATCGTCGCGCGCTTTCCCCTTTCCTTTGTCTTTCTGAATAATTTCTTTCCGCGTTCACGGTAACCGGTTTGCAGTCTGATTCCGCTAAGCCATGCCAGAGAGAACAACGTAATATCGGTCGCGATCGATGCAACGATGTTTTGAATATTCCTCCTTTTTCTCAGCGTGCGTGATTATACGCGTGAATTGCGAGAGACGAACGAGGACATGGTATCTCGCGGAAAAAATACGCTGATGTGAGAAATCACTCGCGCGTTTCATGCTACTGACACGAAGCTGACGCGTATCCAACGTTCTTGTAGGTCACGGGAACGGCAACAATTTAACGCGCGCGATATTCATTTTCCACGTGCATCACGCCATTATTTCCGACGAGTTAATGTAGAGGAAGTCGATTAGGCCATAAGCAATTTCCTATTATGTTATGCAAATTGCTTGGTATATTAGCTGATTAACTTGACTTTATTATTACAAGAATTTACTTTGAATAGACAGAAATGGAATAGGAAAGTATAGTCGATCGTAAAAGTATGTATGCATTGCTTAAATATAAAATGTTATAGCATAGTAAAATATTGTAGAATATTATAGCACGTTATGAAAATTGCTTGGTACTTCAGCTAAATAATTTGACTTTGTTACAATATTACAAGAATTTAATATAAATACCTCATCGCTTCAGTTCGTGAAAAGGTACAAAATATTCACCAACGATTTCCTTATCTGACGAGAATTTCCTTCTAGCAGGGGATTTTTCAACTGTGGAACAGATGGAAGTCAGTGACAGCTAAATCTGGCGAAATAAGTAGACGTGGCAATAAATCGCAAGTTTCGAATTTTAATGCTTTCATGGTCTTATAGCATCGCTTTCAATGGTAGAATGATGTAAAATTCATGAGTAGAAACAATACTGAGAACGAACGACAATTTTTACTAAACGATAGAACAGATATATACATTCTTCTAAATTTCTATATCGTAATCCTATAATCTAGAAATTCCCGATCGAAGATATTAAAAATGTACGTACATTGTACTATTTTCGTAAAAACAGTTTTTTATAACAGAATTTTTATAACAGATGTTTGCAGATTGTGTCAATATTTAAGAAATGGAAGTAAGCTAAGATCTCAGTCTGAAGGATATGATTTCTTGAAAACAAGGGATAAAATTCTTTGAAGTTCCCAAATGTCGTACGTCTCGTACGACGTAAAATTCTGAAGAAGTGTAAGTAATTTTGTTACATTTGTGCTTCGTGTTGTTCGAGTCTCCCTATGGAATTCTAGATTTCCTATATTCTTTCGCATCTTTGTTCTCTCGTACTTTTAAAATTTCCCAGTTGTTATATTTAAAATTACACATACCGTAATTTTTTAATTTTTTACATACAACAAATTAGATTCCCCCCGTTACAACAGATTCTCTAAATTCTAATTTCAAAGAATTTATTCTTCATTCAGCTGGACAAATTGTAAAGTACGAATTAAGTAATAAAAAATATAACAAGATAATGACATATATAATAAATTATATATCATATATAATAACAAATATATAATATATATATATATTATATGCTAAATACGGGATCCGGGTGTAATAAAATTGGGTATAATTTATACTACAACAAACTGAAAGGGTCGTGGCCTACAACTCTGTTTATAGCGGTGGTATTGCCTCGGCAAATATACACGTAAGATTTATGCGTTCATAGACGACCGCGTATCTATTATGTACCCATTGTTAGGTGAGTATATGTGTAGTACATAGATCTTCGCCTTTGTGTGCGCATATATCAGTCTACGTAGTTGTATAGCGAACAGCTGAATCTGTATCATTTTACAGGTATGCTTGCGCTTAAGTGTACGTAAGGGAGCATCGCGTTCTATCGCTTGCAACATGATAGAGCCAAGAACGTATGTAAGCTTGAAATCACGAAAGATCAGACGAAGCTTTAATTACCAAGAAACTCAATTGACCTGGATCCTTCGAATTTACAGTTGCTCCGAATACATATTTCAAGAAGACGAGACAAATTTTAGTAACGTTACTGGAAGACTGCAATCTCTGAAGTTCTAATCTTCCAGAAGAACAAAACTCGTCTAATATTTTGATTTGTTTCAATAAATTAATACATAACGAATCTATGAACATTTTCTATAATCATCGATAGTTCGAAAACTCATAATCAGAGTACATACGTTCATAGGACATTTTATATTTATTTCAAAGTGTAGATTCATCATGAAGCGAAGGGCATGCGTTCATAGCTCAGCCTATATAACAAATTTATATACTTAGAAAATACTCTCTTTTATGCTTTCTTTTCCTATGCTACGATATTGGCGATGTAGTAAATTTGATTTATGGTAATTCATTAATTACGAATAACACTGACGTACAAGCTTGAATACGAGAAGTTAAAGGACATTGCGTCTAAACGTTAAACTCTTCATTACGATATCGACCGCTAGCTAACTCTATAGGTTCTGAACCGAGTCCATCTGGATTATCTTCGCTGATTTAATTTATTACCAGGATATTACCAAGTGATATAGCCTGTAGTTTGAGTTATGGCTACTTAGGCTCACAAAGGGCAATGGCTGTGAGTGACTTACCGGAACTACTTGGGGTATGGTGATCTGGTTTAGCCCGAAGAGTCACCATCGGAGCTGTTCTCTTATCCTTGGCTTATCTATCGGCCCAAACTCGATAATAGCAGTTATTAATATGGTTGATCTTCAATACGATATAATGTTCGAGTTATCGTATCAAGATTTTCATAATTCATTTCACTGCGATTCCATGATGTACGGTATACAAAAACATGACCGATATTAAAATTTCATTGTGCAATTTTTTAAATTAATAATTATCGTATCAAGCCTCTCATGGTTTTACCGAGATCCTACAATGAACGGGGTACAAAAACATTACCGATATTAAAATCCCACTGTGCAATTTTTGAAATTAACTATCGTATCAAAACTTTCATAATTTTATTCAGAATTCATAATGAAAGCTATACAGAAACATTGCCGATATTAAAACATCGTTATTCGATTTCAATAATTAGTGGCTTAAAATAATCCCAAGTTATTATAACGATAACGATGAACTTTCGCCTACGTAAAATACGAAGCTAGAGATCTTCGAGTAATTTCAACTTGGAAATGTGCGCAATTTTCGTAAACGCGTCATTAAAAATTTAAGAACACTAAATTAGTCTTAATTAAACCTGCCTCGAGTTTCGCGTGATTACACTTTCTATAAAAACGTGCCACGCAAGTATATACGAAGAGCGGCAGTGCTTACCGTGTAACGTAGCACACATTTCGCGCGAGAATTCTTCCCCTATAAAAAATTACTGCGCGCAAATTTCTCCTCGAAAATTCTAGCAATCAGGTTGCCATGTACTAAATGTAATGTAGATTCAGGCGTTTTTGATCGTTAAAACGTTCTAATTACACCTCATGTTTGCTTCTCGTTAATCTTATTCTCAAAATATTTTACCCTGTGGGAACGTTCAGTTCGGTGTGGACCGATGTTCACTCGATTACGCTTGATTAGAGTCGATTAAACGACGTTTCGGTGTGTACACTGTGTATAGATGCCGCAGTAACAGACGTATATTGCCACGTCGATTAAGTACACTTCGTTTAAATTCGTCTATTTCAAATATTGTATTTTATGTACCGAAATATTGTAGCTATCTTATGCGTAAAAATATTTTAAATTTTATATTAATAGGCAAATTTAACTATAGCTTATAATGTCATTGCTCGATTTTTGATATCAAAGCAGCATGAGAATAAAATAGATTTTGCGCTTTATGCAATAATAATTGTCGCATTTGCAAGATGTTTGCTGCATATACGAGTCAGTCGGAATACATAATTCGAAACCATCTTTTCCCGACGACTAGCGAGAATATCTAACAGACTGCTGGTTAAATTAATTCTGTCTAGTAGATGCTAATTTCATCTCGGAAACTTTCGTCTTGGAATTTATTTACGGGGTCTGTTAGCAGCGATAGTAAATCGTAATTACGTTCTGCTTGCATTTTCATTGTTGAAATTAGAAATCTACGTTCCACGATCTCTTCCAGCTCGACTCGACATAATTTATCGAAGTTTCTTCCTTGTTACCTTTCATAGCTTAATCAACCATTATATCTAAATTGTATCACGCGTTTCCGAATTCTCCAATTATTTTTTATTAAGAACGGATCACAGTGATATTCGATTCTAACATATCCTGGAGAATAAATATATCTATGTACTTAAAGGCGAGAGAGCCATTCGCCATTGTAAAGTATAAACTTCAGAAACTAACCACATGACCGACCAAAAGAAGTCGTTAACTAAAAATTTTCATTCTATCGATATACCACGTTATCTAAAAGTTTTTGTACTTTATCTATAAGCCATGGAAAAAAGAAGTTGGATTTATCAGTCTTTTACAACTTAAAGTATATCGTGGCATGGCAATACTTTTAGCAATTACAGTGACCAAGAGTATAACGAACCTTCTAATCTCGCAACCACAGGGGTATACATATCAAAAAACACATTTCCCAAAGTAGTCCTCTTCGCTTCTACAAATATATTCTCCGCTCTGGCTCCCACTATCTACTCTTTAATATCCAAATAGCTCACTAAGAAACCAGTATGCTTGTATGTATATAAAACGTACGTGTGAAGCACTCTTGTGTGATATTCCAATCTGATCTACCATTGCAAAATTACTATATGCTTAGAGTTCGGAGAGTTCGTAACACATTCTTAGGATGGTCCTTAATAAATCATCGAACT
Source organism: Bombus pascuorum (assembly GCF_905332965.1). Lineage (NCBI taxonomy): Eukaryota > Metazoa > Arthropoda > Insecta > Hymenoptera > Apidae > Bombus > Bombus pascuorum. The sequence continues at coordinate 5,678,578 of NC_083490.1, forward strand.
ACTTCATAACCACCCAGCTACTTCATAAAGAAGCAAACGATCCCATGACACACGACTATATTCCAGGTACGTTGAATCACGCCGACGAACAGGAAAACCAGTTAATCGCATAACTATGAGAATATCTATTTAAAAATTAATAAAATGATACGTGAGATTTCAAAAATGATCTTGCAAATTAACTGTTCGTATTTTAATCGAGAATAAGCGGATTTTTGGAAACTCTCAAATTCTAAATTAACTATGTTCGAGTTAATCAAGATTAAATGGATGTTTAAAGATTGAAAATTCTGTACCAACAGCCTTCGAGAAAACGAGATTCTTTAATGGAACGTAGAAGGGTGTTGCAATGATAGTACAAGTTATCGAGTGTGAACGATCAATTATGTAACTTACGTCACCGAATGGTCACGCGATATAATATTGACTATAAAATCGATATCGGAAAGCGACAGTCTGTGAACTTAATCGGAAATGTCGCCGATGCGATTAGAAATCATCAGAGACGTTACTGACTGACAGGAAACACCTGTCTGCAGGGTGAGAGGCAATTTCCTGGTTAACCTAACCCCCGTTTACTCGTGTATTACGTTGGCCACACCGCCAGACGTCAGATTCAGATAAGGAATTTCAAATTTTATCAGCGGAACACCGTTCTGGGTAATTAGCGGCAATCTATAGTTTTTCTTCCATAAAACGTCGGATACGAGATTTATAATTTTATATCGTGGTTAAGAAGAAAAAGAAGTTGGAATATCTGCTTGCTCTTTGTTCTATAAATCACGGCATACTTATCTGCAGGTGATTAATCGAGGAACGACACGAGTTTACTGGGTGCTTTTCAGACTTTCTCCCGTGAACTTTTATATTCTAGCTTTATTAACTTTTAGTATGTCTTGGTAATTGTATTTACAAGTCAATCGCAAAAATCTGCATACATCGCTTAAATATAAAACATGCTAAAGACGAAGTTTAGCTTGACGAATATTTTTATTGTTCAGGTGTAACACAATTTATTCACTTTCGTCGTTAAGAAAAAAGGAGTAAAAAGCTGCAATGTTACAAAGATTACAATACACTTGCCATTTATAGGAAATCATAAAAATAGTAGGATTAATATTATACAACGTCGATAATATCCTGCTATCTCTTTAGAGTCAAAGAAATTAATGATCTCGTCATTTCTGGAGATTTTCGTGATAAGGATAAATAATTTTCTGACAAAGTGCACTTTCAAATTCTTCGCTAAGTCAAACACGCAAGATTCTATAGATGAACGTAGACTTTCATGTATGCTTATATACGTGTACGGAACTTTAATGCTATTTTCCAAATGGTAGATTACCAATGTATATAAAATTCACGAATAAACGTAAGAAACAAATATCAAGTCTGGAAACAATAATGGAATTCGATACAATATCGCGGTTATAATGAAATAACTGTTTCCTCTGGCATTCGCGTCGAATTCATCACCTTATGTTGGTAGCATAGGGAAAGCTGAATATTGGGTAGCTTTTATTAAACTGCAACTACCGTTGGCCTCCTCCTCAAAGCGTGAAATTTTCAATAAAAATCGTCGTCGGTGCGACAGATGGTAGTCATAAAAGTAAATGCATTCTCGTTTTTGTTTGCTCGTTATTTCAAAATGCGTCCATTAGAGGTGGCTGGGGTGAGCGTGGTCCGTGCCAAGAGACGAACAACTTTTCCCCCGACAAATCGGTCGTCGTAAATCTATCTGGTTGTCCGTCTTCTGCCGTTCCTCCCTTCCTTCTCGTTCTCTCTCTTTCCAACTTCATTGGTAGGTAATATTACGGAAGGTGAAAGTCGACGATAAGCCGAGAGTATTCAAATATTTTCCCACGGGCCGAACCAAGAATAATGAGAGAAAACGCCGCCCGTTTCTCCTCCCTGGAAAACCTTATGCATTATCTGACCTCTTTTTATTTCACGGGCGGAACTCGAACGACACGCCGCTAGAAACTTTGTCAAAGATTTCGAAATTTCTCGCGAAATTTATGGCCGTGGAAAGCCGCTCCGCTTTATACATATATCGGTGTCACGGGGATACACGGTGTCTAGGAAAGTTTGTCGAAAACGCACAAGGAAAACTAAGCGAATATCGTGGGAAAATTCATGGATGGTCAACAGCCCTCTATGGCTTATGTTGCATATTTACGACGAATCGCGAAAGTATCCGAATACTTATGGCCACTGATATCAGGCGATATTTATACCGAAATAAATATTTTGTATTGTTAAACAGCATCAGCGTAACGGGTGTCCGGTTTTGATGATAATGTATGTATTTAGAAATTTTTTCATACGGCGTGCACACACGATATCGAAGCAGAAATTATTGCAAATAGATGCTGCAAATAGGTTCTGGAAATTTTTACGTGCTTCGAAGATTTGTAATCTTATGGAAATGAATTAAATTGGAAAGTGTTTAAGATACAGGATTTGCACGAAAGAAATCACGATGAGAGACATATAAAAAATACGTAATTCAAAGTAAAAGAATTAAAAGGATCATTCAGAATCTCAAAAATGGGCCGTTATTAATTTATAAAATTATTATGAAAATTTACAAATTAGTCATTTTTGTTAAAATAATTATTTAAAAAAAAAACTCTGCACCTTTTCTTTTGCATATCCGTGACCTAGAGATCGCTGTTACGAAGAGAATAGAATTTAGTGAAACAAAAAGATTCGAAATAAAGAGAGGTCCATATTATTGTGTTCTTGAATATAAATTATGTTTTGGGTTAGAAGGTCTAGAAACAAAAGAGCTATAAGTAAATTTCTATTGCTGTTTCTTGTAGCCTTCAGACAAATCTGCAAGGTTAACTTTTTGGTAATGTCCTTTGCTATAAACATGAACGTGCTCCCTATCAAAGCTTCTTTTATCGTATTGTAAAACTGTAAGAGTGAGGATCTAGATCAGCATACACTATACTTGTACTTATACCTATATTTATACTTATACCTATACTTACTTCAATATATTTTTTTTATTACAAATTCAGACACTCGTTCTATCATCATAAAAGATATAACTTAGGAAAAACGAAGCTGGCACCCCGCTGGGGGTAGCCACCCACATGCTATATTTATTTTTATTTTATTTTTTTTCTCACCAATAAGATACAGTAGCGGACAAAAGTTTAAGACGAAATGGAAGAAATAAATAATTGATTTACTTTCCATAAAAAATATAAATACGGTGTTCTACTTTTGGTATTAACTAATTGTACATTTGTTTGTACACTTAGAAAAAAAATTTCATTTTGATATTTTGCTCAATAGCTAAGTTATAAAAAAGGAACGAAATCTGTATAATATTTCGTCGGTCAAAAGTTTAAGACTATACAAAAAATATTAATTTTTGGTTAAAAAATATACACAATTTTTGTTTAAATTCAATATTTTGTTCAATATCCGTTATTTCTTATCCCTTCGGTACATCTTCTTGGCATAGAATCTATTAATTTTTTATATTAATCTACCGTAATATTATTCCAGGCTGTTTCAATCGTAGAGTAAAGTTCATTTAAATTTTTCGGTTTATAACCTTGTACTGTCTTTTTTATGATGCTTCACAAATTCTCGATTGGGTTAATGTCTGGTGATTGCGACGGCCACGGCAGCACGGTGATATTTTCTTCTTGAAAAAACTGTTTCACAACCCGAGCCGTGTGCTTCGGATCATTATCATTTTGAAAAATAAAATCATCACTCATATTGTTGCGTGCAAAAGGTAACATTGTGTTCTTGAGTATGTCCTTGTATTGAAAACGGTCCATAATTCCATTGATACGACATATCGGACCAGGGCCGCTTCGAGAAAAACACGCCCACACCATAACGTTGCCACCACCATGTTTAAGAGTTTTTAAAACGCACTGTGTTTTCAAACTTTCGCCAATTCGACGTCTAACGTACCGTATCCCGTCAGAACAGACGCGATTGAATTTCGATTCGTCAGAAAACAATACCTTTTGCCAATCTTCACTTGTCCAATGCTTATGAGCTTTAGCAAATGCAAGTCGTCTTTTTCGATTCCTAGAACTCAGCAGTGGTTTCTTTTGGGGTTTTCGTCCTCTTAAGTTAAAGTCTTCTAATCTTCTCCTAACAGTTCTAGCACTAATTTGTGTATCGTTTTCATAGTTTATCTCCGCAGCAATATTATTTGCACTACGAAAACGATCCTTTTCGCTCAATCGATGAATCCGGCGATCCATTTTCGGTGTTGTTTTCCGTGGTCTTCCGTTTTTCGGTTGATCGCAATACATGCCTGTCTTTAAACATTTATACCAAGCTTGTTTACAAGCTGTTTCTGACCTGTTCACTATATTTGCTATTTCGGTGAAGGTTTTACTTTGCTTTCGCAGCCTTACGATTTGTTCCCTTTCGTTTTCAAGTAAATTCTTTGATTTACCCATAGTCTGTTCCTACCTAAATGAATTTTAAGCAATAAAAGGTACACTAAACAATGATTTTGACATTCCAGAATCAAAATGTTCAAAAACTGTACTCGTACTCACGTTTTACACAGATCGTCTTAAACTAATGTCCACTGTTTCCAAGTGCTAGGCGGTAACTAACTGTTGTAACTCCTACATTGTTTGTATTTAACAACTGACTGTCTGAGGTTACGAAGGTCAAACATACAGCTACGTTATTCCAAAGAGACAAACCGAATAGAAGAACAATATGCGTATAAGATGTTTGTAATCCGGTTTACAAATCATCGTCTTAAACTTTTGTCCGCTACTGTATAACACTTTACCAAATGTCCTTCAGGACAAATCGTAAAAAAAAACAAAATAAAAATAAAAAACTCGTTCTATCAGTCAACCTCAACAATTTTGACCGCTCTAGTGTTAATTCACATTTTTGATATATTTAATAAACCGCAAGAATAATAAATATCAGCTTACTTGAAGATTGATTAAATGCCGTCTATTATAACTTTGTATAATTTTAAATAAATTATATATATTTCAAATATATTTTAAATAAATTATATATAATTTTAGAATATCAGCCTACTTGAAGATTGATTAAATGCCGTCTATTATAACTTTGTATAATTTTAAATAAATTATATAACTTTGTATAATTTTAAATAAATTATATATATTTCAAATATATTTTAAATAGATTATATATAATTTTAGAATATTAAATAAATTCAAATACTTCAGATTTCAGCGACAACCTCGTTTCTTTTATCAACTTTGCCAAGACGTTTTCATACTCGCAACTTGGAAGCAACAGCAAGCACGTATGAATTCCTAACATCTACCGTAGATGTTATTGTTCAGTTAAGGAGTCGTCTTATTAGCGTTAAAGGTACATAGGAGTTTCACTTATCTAACTTAAGATTTACCGCTACAGTTCCAAGAACGGGTACACGTTGCATATTACGTGTTTGCGCTTACGGTCCGCCTTTAATTAACGAATTTACGGCAACTTGGAATATGTAATTTAGCTTAGACAAGTCATGTAATTAACATAATTCATTCACCAAGTTTTGTCCACGTTTTCTTGCATATGTTAAAGGAACACGGTGGTCCTACCCAATGTATTACACCGAAGATTCAAGTTGTATACGTATAAGCAATTTCGCTATTGAAACGTTAGCACGAATTAAACCTCATTATGAATTATGTTTATGCTGAAAAGATTATTGTATGGATATTTGCAACACAAAAGAATCGATAATACGATTCTAACGAGACAGTTCTATGCGCAAAGGAAATATAGTTTAGATAAATATATCTTATACAGTGAATAGGAAGAAGTTGATCGTGTAAAAATAAACAACGCGCTGAAGCTTATCGTGTTTAGTGCAATTGGACGCGTAAAATTCAATTCCGCAAAAGTACCATTTTCCGCTACCAGCACTTCACTCAATTAAATATAGTTAAAACAATCGTATCATAAGATTACACGACTCAAAGTACGACTCGAAGTTGCGTATAACATACAATAACATCGAGCATGAGAGTCAAAGAGTATTTTTTAAAAATTAATTCTACCTGCTCAATATCATTTTGAGAAGAATTTCTTTCGGATCGAATATCGAACATGTTAAATGCACACACACACACACACACTAAAAACTGGCATACATATCCTTAACGAGTATGAAGCAGATCTAACGAAAATACGATGAAAACCGAAACGTTCGTAACGTTGCTCAAGTGCCACGAAGCCATTTTCTAGATTAACCGAAAATGTATCCGGAAATCCTGCCAGACGACCCTCTTACGGTGGTCAGTTGGTCATTTTATTATGGTTGTTACACAGCCTCCCCTCTGCAAATGGCGGCTGCCAGTAAATCCTGGCACTAATGCTGCAGTATAATCTTTTGAGTCACTTTCCTGTCCCGAACGAGTCTAATCTATTCAAATTTGCGCGGTGAAGGAAAACTTGATTCTATTTTTATTGCTGTTTTTCTTCTTTTTAAGAAACGCACGCGGAACCATGGATACGAAAATACGAAATACGACTGAAGGATGACATTTAGAAGCAACATCGACTCGAAATCTCTTCAAATCGAAGCAAATGCACGTTTATCGCGTTAGAAAAAGCAAGAAATAGGGAAAGTAATAGAGAGTTCATGCGAGAACTAAACTAAATCTGCTTGGTGTCAAAATTTTTCCGGCTACTATTTTGCTTTTGTGTTTTACCATTTATCATATATATGCGTCACTTTGTTTTTCTCTTATGTGCGCGAAAAGTACGTGTATATTTTGAACAAAACCAAGATACCCAGGTGTGAATTCAGAACTATACTTTATGCACTTCTCGTATCGTAGTACTTCGCGTGTTCTTGAAATATATTGCCTCTCACAACGTATTTTATACACATACGAATATTTTTGCTGTTGTATACAAAACGTTGCTTGTTCGCGGTTTAAAGTATCTCGTTTACTTTTGGAGAAACTCTATTGCAAATCTGCGTAGAAAATTGGGGAATATTCCTAGCGATGCGTAGAGAACTATTAGTATTGTACTAATATAAATAATAGTAAATTATAGCATCGTGAGATGTACGAGACTGGAACTTAGAAGAAAATCCTCACATAGAATTAAGAATATTTTTGACTAAATTGTATTTCATAGATTTTTTCAATCGACGAATCATACGTGGTTCCTGTTTCTTGTTAGTAGATCGTGGATTTTTATGTATCTATGGGAAGCTTTAAAGTGCAAAAATCTAGAAAATGCACGTAATATGCAGAAATATAAATTACATTCAGAATGAGGTATACGAAATAAATCTTTATATTAGTTTATATTTCTTTAATTATATTAATAAAAATATGAAATTGATAAAGAATCGATAAAGAACTACCCTTGCGATAGTAATCGGAATTTATCAGAAGAACGCAGACTTATTCTAAAGAGCGAGGTTGTCCGAAATGTTTCTTTCGCTTTATAAGTAAATAGTAGACGCGCAATGTGTTTTGTTTTATATTAGTTTATTGAATTATCCACGAATATGATAATAGAAATAGAACGAAATGGATCATACCTAACTCAATAAAATAACATAAAACAGGAATTGTTGCTCACCCATTATCACCTTATGAAACGAAAGAAACTTTTCGGACGACTTAATATTAAATTAGCGAACGATTCTTACAAAACGAGAGGAAAGATTCAAGTGTCATAACGCGCGGCGTGTGCGTGTGAAACTGTACATAGAAAACAGGCGTACGACTACGACGGGAAACAAAGACGGACAGTTAGACGCGTGAATTTTATCGTGGCGGAAGCCATTCTTCGTGAGCCTCGTAAAAAGTTAGCACGGATGCACGAATAAAAAAGAGCCTGCAGCGAGAATCCAGTTTCCGGGCGCGCGTGCACCACATAAAATACTATTTTTCTTTTTTTCACCAGCCGTTCTTCGAGTCACGATACCTAGCCGAGCGGTCGTTGACGAACCACGAATAGTAAATTATGATAAAAGTTCGACGGGGTCGTCGGTTCAGTCGATGCATACGTTTCCGTCTCCATTCTCATTCGTACCGTACCGTTTCAAAACGCGCAACGTCTAATTTCGCTAAATTAGCCGAGTTCTGACAGCGCCTACACCCTGGGGAATGTTAACCAAAACCTGCGAACCAAAGCAGTTTATGGAGTCTCAGTCGCGAATAATTATGATAACGTCTAATATATAGAACGCTGTAGCTTTCGCCAATGGAAAAATCAAGTTTAACATAGCTAATGAATGGATCGTTGTTTTTCACGCATTTACGCGCATAAAATTACGTCCATGTATCGGTTACAATTTTCTAACGAACAAACCGAAAAAGTTGTATTTCTTTGGTTATATTCATAAATATTAAACGTTCATTTGCATAAAAACCCACAATCCGCCGATTAGTACTCGTGATTTACGTGCTGATTAAAATCGCTAACCAAATGGCCCTCTCCTTAAAATTAATCTCCTTATTAATTTGACTAATAATATTTAACAGTATTTATCCCTATCAACTTTTGAAGAAGTTGAAACTCCTCGTTAAAAAGTTGGATCGATTCGAACGGTAAATGGAAACGCGTAATTCGAAGTTAAAATTTCGCAATGGAAAACCTATGGAATAGGAAAAAAAGAAAGTAACATAAGAGGTCTATCTCTTCGCTATCGAATATTCGGATCGTTGGCACGAGCAGAGAGGGGCGAACAGTCAAGATAATACCGGACCGTTGGTAGCCCCCGTGAATAGTTACACGTTCGATTGCCACGGCCATGAATGTCTATCGAATCGACTCCAGGCTTTCGTAGGATCCATGTAAATACCAGTATCAAGGTTTCGAGTAGGCATTAGAGTGGTATTCAGTTTGCGTCGTGCCCGTTCAGCTACAATGCCTCGAAATGTCGGTTGAGTTTCACGCGGTCCTATTTTCCTGACCGGAGTGTATTGAACGCGAATAGAAGGAAAAGAAACATATCGGCTATGAATACAAATAGAACTGTCCAAGATATGCGTTGATACGTTCTGCACGTGTTACCATCTCTGCATCCGGCTACTCAATCGAACGCCGTATTTCCGATAGTAACTATCTTACCAATCATTGGCGTTTCCAGATATCTCCCGTTTAGTTCGATTTTTACAAGAAATTTCATGGAAATCTACGTAGGATTTCTTTAAAATATTTGGCCAAATTTGAGATCTGAAATAGCGATTAGGTAAAGGAATGCGTTATTTAAAGTAAGATCTTAAGAAATAATATCATTTCATAGAGAGCGGTATGTATTTTCCGTGACTGTACTGTTCTTTCTCTGTATACTGTTCCATCGTTTCCAACTCTACACGATTCTCCAATTTGGATATTCCATTTATTCTCGCATCTCTTTTTCCTATAAATGTAGAAACGTACGGGTATAAAACGCTTCGATAACGGGTGTCCAGATAGAAGATATTCAGCGTACATCTAGTAACAAAGTTTTCGGTGCAGATTAATATTCGCTAAATAGAAGTCGTGACTTTTCTTTACGCAGGAAGGTTAGTTATATATTCAACGGTACGAGGAACAAAATTGTTCAAGAATCGGCTCGTTCACGATGAAACAAACGAAGGACGCTATTACTGAGAGAATGGTCTCTGCGATTAAATTTCAGAAGCGGTCGCGATATGAACACGAAAAAAAAAGGAGAAACGAAAATCGGGCGGGTGTCCAGCGATCCGTTTCGAATCGACCACCTTAACGATCGAACGAATAAAAGAAGCGCCAGCGATCAAAAGGTTCGAATTTATTCCACTCTGTAGAGCATGTCATTCACGCTTCGCTCTACTTTCGTCCTGACCGAATCACTTTGTTTCGACGGACAATAAATGGTCATATGACCTGTGATCAATCTACCGAGAACGGTCTAATAAAATTTCGCTGATCGATCTCACAGATATTTTCTTCTAAATACCGATCGCTGAGAGGCTGGTTTATTGCGTTTCTCGATCTATTCGCTCGAAACGAGCGGCATTTCGAACGATACCGATCTGTTTTAATCTGATTGGTACGAGCGTCGATTATAATCGACGGCCGACTAAAATCGGCGATCATCAAACGCGTCCTACAGGAACCTCGTTTATGTCCTGTAACTTTTGATCGAGCAACCGAGTCGATTGACGTTAGACAGTTTAAATTCGTCCGTGTAAATACAGCGTCAACCAAGTTGACGCAGCTTCCGATCGTTCGACCAGGGATAGCTCGTTCGTCTATCTTTGATTGGTTGTTTCTACTGTAGTTGCCTAATGTAAACGCGGCTATGCAGACTACGGTTCACTTTAGTTCACTGTTTATATCCTCCTGGTTAGTCGTTCTGGACTCTCAACTCTTGCGAAACTTCTCAACTTAAAAATAATTATTGGATTTCGATCAGTTGAAAGAAATATCACGGTTCGTTCCATCGAGTATCAAACGGCGCTACGCGGCGAACGAGCGCCGTACGAAAGAGGTTAACGTTACCGGAAAGACTCTACTTTTAAAGCCGCACCTGTGGAACGGTGGCGACGAAAAACGTTGGCAGAAGAACAACGGCGGCTAGACAGGGGAAAAACAGAACTGGGAAAATCTTGAAAAATACCTGCGTCTCCTTCGGCTGTTACTGGCTTCTCCGGACAATGGAATGGTTGAGTCACGGGATTCCCGGAGCACCGCAATGCCTCGAGTTATTTTTCAAAAGCTTCGCTTCCCATTTCCTGCTAGCCCGTCTGGAAAGATACGAAAGAAAATTTGTTGTCTTCCGACTTGGTCTTCATACACGCAATAGCTCGAGCAATAAAAACACGGGCAATAATTCGCTCGCGTTGCCGTTACAAAGGAAGAGGCTTCGTGGTCGGATAGAAAAACAGGAAACTTTAAGACTGATTCGCGTTACCGCAGCAACGGAGGATAAGACGGTTCGCGGTGAAATACCGTGACAGTCATAGTAATGGGTATGATCGGTTGAAACCGACCTAGCGACACGAGAAGTAACGTGATAGTGACGTGACTATAAATTTGGATTAAAAGAGGCTCGCTGGTAAATATATTCACCCTCGCGACAGCGTTACGTTGTTTCGGAACATGCGTATGAGAATAGACGTCGGATGTATAAAGTACATCGTGTTTGTACGATAACATAGGGAACCGTAATTTCATGTTTCCAGATAAATCTTCCACGAGTTTCTTCTTAAACCTATTGCTTTTTTTAGTCAAATCGTCCTTTTTTATCATGTACCAAAAAATTTCTCAAGTTTGAGCAAAACAAGAAAAAATCATTGTTTGTACGCGTGACGATTATTATATTTTGTATACGATTATTTTCTTACGTAGTTATAAGCCTTTTATTCGATCAACACAATGGTAGATTAAGATAAGATTAAGGTATAAGGAAGTCGAGGATCGCAGCAGGGTTAATACTGTTATAAGAGAAGCCTGTTTAGTTAAGAGTTTCTGTTTTATCGCTAATGTGGATTTAACAAAAAAATATTGAAACATATCGTTAACCAAAGAGCTTGGTATTCGTAAATGATACCACGAAGAGTGGTAGCTTCCTTTTTTTATCGACGTCTTGTTTCAATACCGTAAAAGCAATTCAATATTTGATTTCATTGCCAAAATTCTCTCTTGCACGGTATTTCTTCCGAAAACATATTTGGTTTTCGTTGAAAAACGCCCGCTTTATGTATCATCGAATTATACAAATTTTCTCATCGACAGTTTACGTTTGTAAATACTGTAAATCGAGCGAGGAATTTCAAACTGAAACATTTTGGCAGGGAAATATGTAATTGCTAACGTAAATGTGTAAAGACACGTTCCGCTTCGTTCACTGTGCTTGTAGTTGAAATTATCTTAACTACACGGTAAATTCGACAGAAAAATTGCCACAGAAATTCATGGATTCAAAGTGGCAACGTTTCCTGTAGAAGAACGGTCGCGACATTATGGAAATTATTGTCAGCGACAGAAATACAATGCGTCGAACGACTGGTGAACGTTAGCGTGCGCGACGCGTCTCTATGAAACTGTCTAACGTTGAAGCAATGAAGAGAAAAAAAAAAAAAAATAGGAGAACGTAAGGTGAGAGGGCGTGAAACGGGCAACAGGAGTCGTGAAGCATGAACCTTTACGATATTTGAAAAAAGAAATAAACGTGGAAAATGGATGATGGGTGTGGGCAAGGAAAGGAATATGAAACGCGGAAGAAGCTTGACGGGATAAAGGCACGGGTGATAAAGCGTAAAATGCAATATCTCTGTCTATTCGTTTCAAACGTTAGTTTTAACGCTCCGAAGTGATCAATTAGGGTTAACGTCATGTTTTTCACGCAAATTTTTATCGGAAGCATCATTTTCTCTTTCGATGCGTAGTCTTTGACGCTGATATTATGACCTCTCGCGCGGCAAGTTACCTTGACTGTCACGCAATTTTATACATACATGTACGTATTTTACCATGGAAGTTGTAATAAATTGAAATATATTACACCTTAACATTTATTTCTTGAAAAATACAATATTGCATTCTCGTGCCTTCTCCCTGGAACAGTTCTCTAGCTCGCTCATAGCGTTGAAAACATTTTGGTCGATGTAATTTGTCCTATTTTAATCATTCTTAAGATAATTTAATAGAACGTAGATCATTGATGATCACCGTGGAAGTTATCGTGTTGATATTATCCAAAGTATTTTTCGAAGAGTTTACTTGAGTATACTAAGAGGACAACCCACGTGGTCGCGAAATTCTATGCCCTTAATTTGTTAGTTGCAATATATTTATCAGTATTGAACGCGCAGGGGTTGTACAACCCTAAAAAATGTAGTCATTCTGCATTCATGAAATGATTTCTAAATCTCGATTTTTGATTCCAATAGTCGATCGTACAAGTAGCTAGAGATAGTTTTCTCCATAATATCCATGTCATAGTTATTCAAAGTATTAATTAATATTTCACAGTATTAATTAATATGCATCCCTTTTGCTTCCGTGAAACTCATTTCTACGCGTACAACGCCTCTTCTTATTTTTCTTCGTAGATTTAATAGCATCAGATACTTCGTAAGCCGTTATGCTTTTTACTCATCTATAATATTAAAATCTTGTCGCCAAACAGTACAAAGATTTTTCAAGTGTGTGTAGATGGGTGAACATGTGCGCGTGTGTAAAACCAACGAGAGGCAGAGGTTGCATGCAGCTCGATATTCCGCTTTAACGAGCAAAGAGCGCTGCGTGTAGAGCGGTTCGCAGATAATTTCGGTGAAAAAGGGACAGCGGGGCGGGAAAAGAAAACGACGCTATACAAAATGAAATTTCCCCTTTCCGTCACCACTTATACGATGCACTCTGTGGTTCCGAGACGCTCGACCATAAACGAGACCGAGTATGGAGGTACTTCGGTCATACTTTGATGCCACCACGACCTCCATAACCCCCTGTTTTTTTATACATCCACGCACAGAAACGGCGCTTCTTGGTTTGCATTTTCGCCAAGAATAGCGGACGAATTCGCGCTTAGCTTTCTTTTTTCCTCCGCTGGGAAACCTAGTATTTAATGTAAATTTTGTACGGGTTCTTTTAAAACGGAGAAACTTTGATGAGCGAAACGGGAGAAATTCGAAGGCAATCGTGCTGGAAATAACGTAACCTAAAATAAAGTAATACAAAGAATAATTGGAAATTGCATATTACCTAAGCTTATCGCTGGACTGTGAATTTTTACGCGTTTGCATATAGGAAATTTTAAAGTGTAAAATTACACAAAATGCACATAATATAGAGGAAATGTATAAAATATTCAAAACGTAATGCTTTCAATGTCACTTGGTGGAACAATTTTCCACCGATATTCTACTTTTTAAACTATATTCTGAGAAATATAAATTTTTGTAAAAATCCACGGTCTGCTTATCGCTGGCGGATCATCATTTATTTCAATTATTACAAAATAAACTGAAAATTAATTCTATATCCGTTTCGCGATATCCAAATTGAACACAGCGCACCAACCACGTCCAACTTATTCGCATTCATTTCCCTGTAAACAGAGTTAAATTTCCAGGGGAACTTCTCACAATTTTCCATCACAATTCATCAAACGCTTGACACACTATGTTTTACCGTGAAACCATAATACCAGAACTCTGCGTTTCACAGACTCGGTCGGTCTCCTTCCTCTTCTATACAAGAAAGTTGCAAGGCGAAATTGCAAGGTGCACGAGTAAGGACTAAGGTATAGTATTGTTCGAGGCAGATCTCAAGAAGTTCTTGACGCGAGCACGTCTCGCCTGTCCCTTGGTAGATCGAAGCTAGCCAAACGAGAAGACGTATCGAACGGGGTGTTCATCCAGACAGTACGAGCGAAAGGGAAAGATAAGACAGAGGAAGAGAGAGAGAGAGAGGAAGAGAAACAGGAGGCGGAGGGACGAAAGAGAGAGTGTTGATCGTAGATCGCTACGAACCAGTCTGTCTTCTCAACCCCTTTTCCAACGGGACGAGTCCACAGAAGCAGTCAGCCAAGACGGATTGTCCTCGGTGAAACTTCCTTAATTATCTCGCGGTTCCAGGAATAATTCGGTCGATTCGAACAGGGTGGTTTACAAATCCGGTCGACATCTTGCGACAAACAAGCCGTCGCTCGTCGGGGACAAACCTGCAAAACGAACGTAAAGGAGATGGGGGGAGTGGCGAAGAAGAGGATTCGACTCGCTTTACTCTCCTTCGAAACTGTAATTCCGGGTCCCCAGACCTTTGCCGCAGTTCGACTTTCCTACCGGTTCACGTTCGCCCATTGTCATTCGATTCGACGATTCTACGAATTTTTCCAGCGACGGCAGCCTCTCACAAATTCGATCGCGCAGCTCGAAGTTTAGTCGAACTCCTTCTTGAGAAGCGCTATGCCGCTCTCTGATGAATATTTCACCGATGCAATTCGGTGGAAGTAGCGTACGAAGCTTCGAGTAGAAACGAAATACGATAGAGACGCTTGATTATTTTGATATCGAATTCAGGGAAGTCAAAATCGTTGAAACGGCGCGAGTATTGTTTTTCCCAGCGTTCGACCACGGCTATGGTATCGCGTTGGAAATAACAAAAATTTTCGGATTTCAGATCGCCATTGACGTCAAACATTTCTGGCACAAGTAAAATGACAAACGAGTAACGGGAAGCAAGCAACATGCGCGAATGACAAAACAGTCCAAAATTGCTCGAAAACTGGAACGGACGTTAGCTGGCTGTGTAAAAAATAGTAATGGAAAAGCCAATGTATGGACCTTGTGTCGTACGAAAAACATTCGACCCTTCAACTTCGAAATTCGTATAAATATTACTTACCTGTATGTTCAAAGGTCATTCGTAGATGCATACATTTTTAATTTTATTCAACGTTAACAAAAAAGAGAAGGAAGAACACTGATCATTAATTTTCAATCGAATTTGATATTACTGGTTAAATAGAACGTAAGCGACAAAACATTGCGAGATGGTTCCATAATCTGGAGAGGCATTAAGTTGCATGTACTAAAACCCGATTAGTTTGATTTAAGAAATATTTTAATTGGAAATGAAAACCAAATAAAAAGAAATAGATGCCATGAAACGCGTGTTTCAGAGGCTGAAATAAACAGGATGGTGCAGAAGTCGTGAAAAGATCGGTAGAAGTATTCATAATATTTTTTAATTGAATTTCTTTTCTTCCGTTCGAGAACTTCTCAAGTTGTACTTGCAAGATCGATTATGGGAGGTTACGGCGTTATTCGACGAATAGAAATTATAAAATCCTATTTCCAGAAATTGAGTTTCGATTGAACCTTTCGATCGACAAACTTGACAGATTCTAATTTTTTCCATTTGGTTGTCTTGAGAACAACGTGTAAATACGTAAATAAACTTAAGGGCCATCGAGTAACTGAAAGAGAATATTCGAGCCGAAATACGGAAGCTAGTGGCAGATACTGTCATGGAGAATGTTCTTAGGAGCTGAACTTTGAGAGGCTGAGAATGGCGAACACTTAGGTAACTTAGTTTTTCATAGATAGTTCAATGAAATTTTCTTGGTTCGCAAAGAGATAGATTTCAAATTAAATATTTTTTTAAATTATCAATATAAACGGCTTCGCGACTTTAGCAACATGTAACCTGTAGTCTTGCGGAATTGAAATTTCCAAGATAAATCGCTGGTTATATCCTAACAAGTTTGTATTATAAGAGAAGTGAGCATTCTTGAAGATGGAACGATAACACAGAGGAGTTTATAGTCGATAAATCGAAGTTTCTGTTTTGAAAGCAATGTTCTCAAGTACATACTTGAATTGTCGGATCCTCTCCTGAGACATGATATGTCAGAAATACTTATTGAGATGCTCTGCTACGGAGACACTCTAAAACAAGCATGCTCGATATCTGACATTTCCCGCGAGTATTTCACTCTTGATTCTCACCTCGACGGGCATCTTTATCGATTCGCTTTTAGCATAAACAGCAGACAAATTATTCTACGATACTCGCTCATCCTTACAACAGTATTTTCACGCTTAATATCCTCGTTACAACTTTTTAGTAGGACGTTTCCGGATCTACGTTTACACATTTTGTCCTATTTTTACTCGTAGAACATAGCAGTAAAGTTCGATCGTTTAACTTTGAAACTCCTTAGAGTTTGGTACAAATTCAAAGTAAGACGTATGGTTGAAAGCCTCGCTGCATACTGATCGTTTATCGAAGAAAAATTCTCGTTGCACGATGCCCTTGAAGTGTTTGTAACACACAAAAATGTTGCAGTTCTTACAGTCGTATCTTCTAACGAGTGAAATGTAAAAGCGACCATAAGTGCTGTGACGTTAATTTAAATTCAATGCTTTCCGCTGGTTTCGTTCTTCAATTGTTTTTAATTACAAATCTGTTAATCCAACTCGTAGACGCCTCACAACGTAAAACGCTAAATAAAGTTATTAGAAAAGTAAAATGGAATAGTAGAATTTATTAGAGTTTTGCAATAACTGGAATACGGGTGGAGGAAAGTTCCATTATAATCTGCAGACTTCGTTTCCCCTGCTGCTTCGCCTCTACGTTGCATTTCAAATTTATCACAATAGAAAAGTTCTAAATAGAGCGGACGAATGAAGCGCGTTAATCCGATAATTCCCGAGCGTGCGTCTAACCTAGCAAATAACAATGTTTGGAAAATAGCAGGAATCACAGCTCGATATTCGCAGTTGAACAGCAACGAACCGAAACGCACCTCGAGAAGTGAAAGCAAACGTACAGGTAGAGACGTTAACGAAATTAAAACAAACTAGCAAGTAATTCGCTAAATACACGTGCGAGAGGAACGTTTTGGAACGTGTCGGGCGAGCCGTAGGATAGTTTCGTTGGGATTTCGGACCAGCACGTTTGGCATGACGATACGAATTTGCAACTCGACAGTTTGCCGAGTTCCTTTACGAACCGGATGCCACGAACTTTACGTTCAACTGAAGATACAGCGAAATAGAATCGGGAGGTTAGCTCGACCAGAAACTGGGGAAACGGATGCCCGTATCCTGACGATGCCGGCGGTCGTTCCTGCGAGGTTTGTGTTTTCCAGACGACAGTCAGAGCTTTCGAAACTAAGCCTAAGGGTGTGAGACGAACGTGTCCTCGATGCGACGATGCTAACGATACTTGGACGAAAGAGGGTGGATATGGTGCTTCGAATGCCAAGAAAGCTGGCCTGGATCCTGCTAAACGAGCAAAACGATCGACAAAACTAAAGATAGAAGTTCGTTTGGCAAACGGCCCGTGATGGTCAGCCTTAAGCTCTGTCCGTAGTGACATTTATTACGCCACCTATCTTACCATCCACGGCTTTCACCGGTAAAAGTATTCTCTTAACAATCGTGACATCGCACGTAGAATTCCTCGCCAAACGCGTCGTTCGATGTAATTCGTTCTCTTACCGATTGCACCCGACTAATGGATATTTAATCGCCAGGGACAGCTTGCTTCGTCGCCTCTATTCGCGGTTTTAGTCTGCCGTGATTTATCTCAGCATTCTACCTACGGTTTAGACGAAATGTAGGAAAGAAATGTATTTTTAAATAACGTATATTATTAGAGGACGAGGATAAGCAAATCTTTGCAACTTTTCGTGCGGATAGTTCTTATCGGTAGCAATCGGAGCATAGCTCTCGATACAGTGACTGCAAAAGGTACTTGTACGTGTTAAATAAAGTAACGTACATTGAAAATAAATTTTAAACTATTTGTTTTTCCAAATCCTCTCTATACCTTAACAGTACGTACTTTTATTTTCCAATGAAGCGTCTTCTTATCAATTTCCAAATTTTATTCGCGTAGCATAAAATTTGTATAACCATAAATGATACGAAATTTAATATACACAGAATTAATTAAACAGTATATAAATACAATAGTGAATACAATAACGTAGAAATACTTTTCGTAGGGACAGGAAATTAATTTGATTTTATGCGGTTTTATCGAGGAGATACGATACAGTAGTTTACTGGTGGAAAGTATCTGCATTTAAAGCTACACTCGTTCCCTTGCAATATTTCGAAGTCGACATCGTACAGAGAATTTATGTACATGAAATAATTTCTACATCAAAGTTATTTGAACTGCATTTGTGTCTTGAAGGGAAATTGAATAACCTTTATGACTTTATAATACGCCATGTGTTACGCTTGAGATATTGCACTCACCTACCTATATAACTTCGCTAAAACACTCTCGATTTTTATCTGTTCGTAGCGGCTTTCATTTTTCAACAATTTCGGTAAATGATTCCGAGAGAATTCTCATTCTCTCGTGAAATATAACATTTCTTAAATTTCGATGACGACGCGAGCAATTTCGAAATATAGGATTTAAAAATAAAATCGATTACGCAGCGAAACATAACGGATTGGTTTTTAATTGGAGACATTATACAGTTTAAAGCGGTCTGTGAATACGTATCGATAATTCACGGACTGCGTATCGGCAACTCTATAAACGTATCTAGGGAAATCATAAGAGCGTAAAGTTGTAATTTACGAGGCTATACGTACATTCGATCGTCGAGGCAGAAAATACATCTGCTTCGAAATTTCTGTTTCCTATCAATATGAATATAATGTTAAAGTAAATTCTCGGTTGTTCGAAGGAACGTATTTTAAGTTTAATAACCAGGTAAATTATATCGCAAAATATGAACAAATATCTACCGAGGCATCTCTTCTATATAGCATAATTTTTATTAGTTGAATTTTCAATAATAAACACGATTCGTTTATCGTTTAACAGACGAAGATAATTAATCTTTAACGTAGACAAACGAATCTGCTCTTTGATAAAAGCTGCTTAATTTCCAAACACTAATATCGCGAAATTTTAATATCGATTTATAATTATTTCAAGGCTTTTATCAATCGCCATAGTTGAGCGGAAATTTTCACTGGTTTAATGGATTTTACATCGGTGCGCGTATCAAGGGCTCGCCATGTCGCCGTTTATCAAAATGTTATTATTCGGATAATCGTTAATTGCGTTGTAATGTACTTAAATGATTTGTTACCTCGCCATTCTAGATAAACTCGAAATTTTACATATACATCGTATAATCGCGTATCTTCGCAGGGCTCTCCGATTTTCACCACGTTTACGTCAAAACATAAACGATTCCATAGGTTGGAAAAAATGCTACGTAAAAGTTAGTCACATCACCAGAGATTTTTACTCAACGTCACACGTTTTCCACGCTTTTAGTATGTAACAACTGTATACGATAAACATACATACATACGTGTAAATTATATAGATGTAACCGATAAATTAAACACGTCGCTATGATATAACGACGTTATTGATGAAGCACTGAAAATAGCTTTACAAGTGCTGAGTTTTAAACTATCCATTAGCCTATCCATAAATGCCATAATCAATCAACGCTTACATACGTTTTACGTAGGTATTGGTATTCACAGTCGAGCGAAACTCCTTAGTATCGACGTATAATACGATAAATTAGTACTTGAGGTAATTTCTGTCCGATCGTGAAACGAAATAAAACAGGCAAGAGGAGTCGAAGGATCGAACTTGAAACGACATACTATCGAGCAAGTATCGAAGTGTACGTACGACGAGTATGCTATTGATCGTACGTAGCAAGGGCAGATGCTTGTGAAATTAATCTTAATCGAGGGTTCAAATCCCGCGGCACGATGGAGCAAATTTCTGAATGAAAACGTGCGAACCACAAAATTATTCAACTCTCCGGATCATCGTGGAGGTGCGGTCGGGAATGTCTTCCGAAAATCTGAGACTTAATATTCATAGCAGGAGCGCGTCCCGCCGCGACCCCTGAATCCATTACCGACTTTCACGGGACCGATTAGTAATGAGGTCGGGATTTCATCCGACTTGCAGGATCGGCGGGGGATGGCAAAAAGAAGCGCGACGTCGTTTCCTGGAGTCTCGCGCTTCGCAGGAATATTAATCGAGCGAGAACAAGGCGGAAGCGAAGCGGGCTCGGCAATTCGTCGTCGGGCGTTCGAGTGGCGCGACGTCGGAACTGAAGAAGAATCGGCGAACGGAGGGTGAAAAACGGCTGACGAAGTAAAGGGCAAATGGTCGGTGCTCGTCCGCCAGAAGGATTTAAAACGGTCGAGTAAGCGGTAAATTCTAGGCTGGCTTCGTGCCTCGTGACCGATTCCATGGCGAATAAGTACGATGATACCTCGGGCAAGGGCCTATTCAAGCCCTTTCATTCCGCGCTTCTAGCTTCTAGCTTCTCGATTCAGGACGAGTATATCTTATTCAGTCAATTCCGAGCTACGCGACGTGTTCGCTATCCTAAGAAAATTGAATCGCTAAAAGAGTCACGGCAGACCGCGTGCGGTCTTCGACGAGCAAGAGCTCGACCGTTTCGAGTAGAAAGTCGAGTGGAGACCGTCGGAATATAGTCACGGACACGAGCCGTGATTTTTCTCAGGAGGTCAATCTACTCCGACGAATACGTGCCGAAGGATGAATACCGATGCTTCGGCCACCCTCGTGCCGAGAATGCCTCGCGAATGCCGTTCATCGTTTAGGGATCATTTCACCCTCGTCGATTTTACGGACCTGTTCATTAGGGGATCGTGATCGCTCGAGTGTCGGAACACCGACTTTGCGCATCCGCTCGCTCGGAAGCTATTTCCGATGATCTATCCCGGGTATTTACATCGAATTAATTCCATCTTTAGCTTTCTGCCGTTATTACGCGTCCGACGTTCTTAAGAACGTTTTCCAGTTAAAGAGTTCGAGATTAAAACACGTATCCGTGGAGATAAGGGTCCAGATTTTTCGGATTTTCTAATTAAAGGTATTTTATAAATTCTGGTACTCGTACGGCTTCGAATGGAAATAATATGCCGTGTCAAACTCTGAAATAAAAGTAAAAAGTACGAGTGTACTATGAAAAGTGTATAAAAGAACGTAAAAGGATATTTCGAATAAATAGTAAAGCGATGCTGCGAACGCGAAGAGTAATAAATGAAGCCGTGACAGTTCTAACGAGGATACTTCTAGAACAATTAATGACGAAACATTAGCCATCTCAAAATTTGTAGAATGCTTATGTTTCGCTAATACGTCAGAACAAGCGGATTGCGAGTACTGACACTGACCACGACTGGGTTTGTAAAGGTAACTCCATTTCGAGGACCTTCTAGTCTAACTTAGTTTTCACTGTACCAATTGCCCAGTCGGCTAGGCAACCACGTACGTAGTTACGGCTTGTTTGTGACGGATGTTACCACCATGGAACGAGAATCGTTTCTACGACGGAAGGAAATCAAGACGAATAAGTGTCGGTCAAATGATACGGATATTTCACTCGCGCTATGTATTGGCGTTCCGCTTAAGGATATCTTCAGTTACTTTATTTTATTTAAAGTGGTTCGTACGATTCGCCGTATGAGTGGCAGTTGCTACCAACCGTTAATTTGGAAATAGATTTCTTTTTATGAAAACACGATAAAACCATTAGCGAACTTACGTACTATCGGAAAAAGTATAAATCGGAACGACTGTTGTTTTCTCGCTTCGCAAAAAAGAAATTATGAAATTCCCTAGATAATAAATTATTTCGATATTTGTTAGGAAAAAATGGGAATCATCTTTTTATTTAATCAATCTATCGTCTTGTACCTTAGTTACGAAATCTATTCGCTTAAATCCGGCAATATGTTCAGATATATACTGCTAACTGTGATAGAACCAATTTATGGAATATGAAGGGAAGGTAAATTACCAAAGCGGAGGGAAAGGTATGGATCCAAAGCAACTAATAGAAACTCGAACTCTGAAATTTGGAAAATTGCTCGAAGAACTAACTTTTGCAAAGTCAAATGGAAATTTTGAAATTTGGCAAATATTAATCTCGCACGGCATTCAGCTATAATTGGAATACCATTTTGGAAATTGAGAAAATTTTCCAACTCCGGATTACCAGATTTAATAGCTTGTTTAGCAAACGTACTAGCAAAGTGCTTCGCGTGCTTTTCGGTAATTTTTCATGCTCGACAAGTTGATGAAAAAGGAACGAAACAACGATAAGCGTGAAACTCGGAAGAGAAAGGAGGAAGCGGCGAGGGTTGGGTAGTTTTTAACATCAAGACAGAATCGTTTATCATAGAAACTTTTAGCCGCTTGCAGCCGTTCAGATAGCGAGATCAAGCTGGCGAATCGACTAAATCCTTATTTACCACGTCGTGTAAACGTGAAGCGAAATCCCGCGAGCGAAGTGCGAGGGATGATCGTTGCGGAAGAA
The DNA here is from genome assembly GCF_905332965.1 of Bombus pascuorum. Taxonomy (NCBI): domain Eukaryota; kingdom Metazoa; phylum Arthropoda; class Insecta; order Hymenoptera; family Apidae; genus Bombus; species Bombus pascuorum. The sequence continues at coordinate 5,701,376 of NC_083490.1, forward strand.
AGATCGACCGAAATAAAGGAAAACTGACAAGGGTCGGCAACGCGTTAAAGACTCGAATACCGCTTGTACCTCTTTCTCGTTGAATCAGGATGTTTCCGAGTTAACAACTCGAGAAATGTCTTGACAATGTCGTCCAGGATGATTTGTTGTTTCCTTTGCTAAGAAGCGCTTTACAGAAAATGTAATATACGCGATGTAACTGAAACAATTCGGACAATTTATACGCAAACATTTTACAATCAAGACATAAATTAAAATCTGACTCTTTCGATGAAATGAAGAGAACGTTTAGTTTTTATTATGCAATACCTATTGTGTCACTTGTTCTTGATGAATCCAGATACTTCTTAGGTAGTAACTGGGAAAATTTCCACGATGTCGTCCGCATAAAAGATATAACTTAGAAAAAACGAAGCTGGCACCCCGCTGGGGGTAGCCACCCACATGCTATATTTATTTTTATTTTATTTTTTTTTTCACCAATAAGATATAACACTTTACCAAATGTCCTCCAGGACAAATTGTAAAAAAAACCAAAATAAAAAGAAACGATGTCGTCCAGAAAGATTCGTTGTTTCCTTTTCCAAGGAAAATATAATTTACGAACGTCTAATAATCAAGGTATAATTAGGTACATTCTAAACACGTTGACTGCCACAGTGGTGATCGATGACCCACGTTACTAAATTTAGGACGATCATAGCGAGATAATTTTTGCCGATTAAAAAATGATAAATAACGCGAACGATCCGGATAACATTTTGAGAGAAAAAATGCGCAAAAATGAAATGTTACGTTGTAGTACGTATATTTTGATGTATTTCAGCTCCCACAGCAAGATATATAAAATTCGCCTGGCAATCAACGTGTTAAACGAAATGAAGAGAATTTTTAGATTTTACTACGCGATGCTAGGAAACCGGGCTTGTTCGCAGCCAGAACGAAATTCGGTTGGCGTGTATTTGAATTTAGCGTAGTCTGCGCGTTGCACAATACGATTCTGTCTAACCTCTCTATGGCCACACGTCGAGCCCCGTCTCAGGGATTGTACCCGTAGCTGCACGTGGTACATTACGAGCATTCCCAAATTTCGAACATAGGGTGAACATACATAGGTGGCCAGGTACATTGGTATGGGTTTATACGAGTCACATAATAACTCGCAACGGTACATCGACGAACCGTACATTGAACAAGGCGTGCCACCGACGCATGTATTTACTCAATACTGGATATAATGTCACATCCGTTGCATAAGTGTGCACGCGTGCGTCTGCAGTTGAAATGTATACTACAAGTCCATTTAGAGCGGTTGATCGGAATATGTTACAACAACGAATCGCCTTATCGTCTACGATGCATTCACTAACGTATGAGAGCATTATCATCTTATCAATGCGTGAATGTAGAAGCGAATTTCTATTGGATATAAACTTATTATCAGTTGGAAGAAAAACTAGTCGTCGTGGATTTCTATTGAAACACAGTAAATATCATTTACAGATTTTTATGCAATTATGAGAAATTAAAAGATATAAAAAATACAGAAACATATCAAAACATTCAAAGTATAATATTCTTTATGATATTTAATAGGTAAATCTAAATCTTCTTCTTTGCATAAAGGAATTAAGCAAACGGTACGAAGGTATTGATTTGACAAAGGAATCTGCATAAAAATCCGCAACCTGATTATTTAATTCGCTCTGTAATACGACCAATAATCTTGACACCGTTCTCGCGTACTGATTAAAAATAGGACACCGCGAATATTCGGCTACAGCAATCTTCACGTTCGTCACGTACATTGTTCGTGTCACGAAATGCGAAAAACTTGTCGTTCAGACTTATACGCGCTTTAATCGTATAATAAATAACACAAATATCCGAAATTTCCGACGTTGAAAATTTCAGTAGTTGTCCTGTTTTATTCTGCCAGCAAATGTTTCAACGCCCAACTTAGCGTGTCGCCGTTTCTTTTCCCCTTTGATACGCAGAAAAAGTATAATAAAGTGGAGAAAATGGGGACGAATGGCGACGGTAAGATAAGCAAATAACAAACAGCATCCGAGGTGCGGCACGAGAAGCAGTAACAAGACTAGGAAAGTAGATGCAAAGGAGAGAAAGAGGGAGGGAAAAGGATAAAACGAAGGACAGTGGTATACACGTGCATGAAACGAAGTGGCTACTCCAATTTGCAGAAAGACTAAAAGCGAATAAAACTGTCCGAAAGGCACGTAAATAAGCGAGAAAACGATGTCTACGTAACAATAGAAAGGGGAAGCAAGAGGTTAGCTTGACGGGAGAGAAAGGAGAAGTGAAAAGAGAGTGTACGGTGCATCTCTCCGGCTGCTATCGTTATTCGTTTCATTTTATCTTTTTCCCCTCCCCCTTGACGTAATCCCCTTTCTTTGTCATCATGCATTACAGATGCGTTTTCCAAAGGACTGAAAGAGTGTACTGCAGCACGACGCTTTATAGAATATCAGTTTCCATACGAGGAGATTGAACCAGGCAAAGCTGCTCTCCCTTTATGCGCCTTTATCAGCCTCTTTTTATCGACCTTGTACCTGCCGCATATTCTACGCACGTAAGCTCGTTCGATCAAAAGCCTCCTCATCGAATTCCATGCTGTTAATTATTTCGGGATTATTCCTGCTTAGAACCCACCGCCAAGGAAGGAATTCCGATTCCTTTCAAAGGAATCGCTGTGATCAGAACGCTAAGAACAACGCGAGAATGTTGCCTCGTCGAATTTTCTCCTTTTTGTTTCCAAGCCACCGAGATTCCTTCGGTGCTCGTGTTTTCAACGTATGCGATGCAATTTTCAAATAAAGTCGCGCGTAAATTCGTCCCGACCGTTCGTAAATCGGGCTATTGAAAATCTTCCGAAATTAACTTCCGCGGTCACCGCATAAAGCGTCGCGGGAAGAGTTTGAATTGCGCCATAAATCGAATCGCGTGCTTCGACGTCTTAATAAAATTGCCTTCGTTATATCGGCGTCCATTATCTCGAAGCCCGCAAATATCTTCTTCGAATCTCCGAGGAAATTCTACTCTTACAACGATTTTTATATCTACGATAAAGTCCTTTTCTCGCGGAAAACAGTCCTCGAATTTTTTTGCTAACGGAGAGAGAGAGGGGGGGAAAGGGAGAGACTAGCGTTACCTTCTGTAATATTTCTTCGTCAATTTATTTTCATCCGTGTTCGTTCGTTACCTAGTAAAATACGAGCCGCTTGTTTGCCAACTCGGTTCACTGCACGAAACAAGAACTAGAGAAAATTGATGAAATTATCGCGGATAATCATCGATCAAACGTTTTCGCACCGAGGGTTAAACAACTTCGAAAAGTAAAATTAACCACTTTAGCCTGCAAGCGGCTCGTATTTCAAACTACTCGATTCTCCAAATAATTAGGACGTTGAAGATCGTGACTTGACGTGTGCGTTGAAAAATTTCGAAAGCGCGTGTGCTCGAAATCTTACCGCACTCGTGACAGATTCTTTTCGTCACCAGTCACGTTTAGTTCGGCCACCTTTGTGAAGGTAAGGTGACCCAAGGGACCTTGCAGAATATTAAGCAAGATTCTAACACCCTCTATAGCGAACTCCATGCACGGAACACGCCATCGAGTATGCTGTAAATTTCACTTTGCGGAACTTAAGGATATCGAGGCAAGGGAAAAAGATAGCTAGATAGATAGATGGAGATAGATAGATAGAGACAGAGAGAGAACAAGTTCTCTGTTAGAAGACATCGAGAGAACCAGAAGGTTGAAGCGGAACGGGAGAAGTGGTTTGTGCGAATCCCGCGGAGGGCGTGCAGGTCCTATGGGAGAAACAGGATGTAACAGACGCTATTCAGCTTCTTCTCTTGCGGTCCAAACAGTTTGCTGCGCCAATATTAGTACGACGGATAAGGAAGCATGGTTGCCGTGAGGATGGTATAGCGTGGAAAGGTGGGGAAAGGCTGGGTCAGGTTAATCCATGGATTCCTCTAGTCTGCTAGCCGAGACGACGATGGTTTGTCTTTTCTTGGCTAACCTCATCTAGAATCTCCTCGACCGCGATTCGTTTAAGACCCGGATGATTTACTTCGCTCTCTGTTGGAGAAAGGCTGGCTGGCTGTTTGTGCCTGAAGGAGACGGTTCCTGAATTCGATGCGTCGGCCTGCTGCTCCTGTTTGATCTCCATAGCTTCGTTCGCAACCTCATTGTCGTGCGCCTTGATCTTTGGAAAGCTCGTTGTGACGTTTCATTGTCATTATAACAAGACCTTTATATCCGTTGCATCTCCAATATCCTCGATTGAGCACGAAACAATTCTGTTGTAGGCGCCATCGTGTATATCACGAGGGTTTCACGCGTATCGTTAATATGGAAGATATTTCCACGAGATAGTCGTCTATTTTACGTACGAATTATACACACCATTTAATCAATATAATCTCTTTATTAATATTGCAAGTTACGGTATCCGAGATGGATGTTTATCGCGAGCGACTGAATTTTAAATGACAGAATATCCCGGATAATGTTCATATATATATATCTGAAAATTTACCAAACATTTTAAGAGAAATCTTTATTAACAATAGTAATCGTTATACGCGTTTCATTAATACAACGAATTTTTAATCATCAAGATGAAAGTTCCAATTGACAAGTTTTAAAATGAACTCACCATTTTTCATTCTCATCGTATTTCATGACACAGAAAGGTAAAATTGCATTTTAATGAAAAATAGTGGATGATACTTTAATGAGATTTTTCATTTTCGTTTTCATCGTTTTTGTACACAATTTCAATAACATATATCGTCCCGAAAAATATAATAGCTACCGTCATATAACAATTACACGCTGTATACCGATGAAAAATGTTGAAAGTATTATAATGAACTTTTTTAATGAACATTTTAATGAACTTTTACCAATACTATGAAAGATGTAATTTTAACGAACTGCCGTGAACACGATGGAGAGCTATATTCTAATACCATACGTAACTTCGTTATAGCTTCTGAAAATCATATTAATTGCACAAAATGTATTGTTCGACGTTTATTATATCTTTCAGAATCCAGTGGTTAAACGCACCATGAAATGACGTTTATTATACATAAATTTAAAGCTTCGAGTAAATCGCATGGAGCATGATCGATGTTTTATCTATTGTTTTGATATAAAGTGACAGATTATGCATGAAAGCGAATTATGGATTAACGTCGAATTCGGGCACTTCGTTTATGCGACTCTCAAATTGAATATAACACGGTAACAGCTGCTTCGTCGCATTAATGCAGCTTGCGAAGAATTAAAAGAGCAATCCACCGTCAATGTGAAAAATGTTGATCGTCGAGTGCGAATATCGTATCACGATTAAAGACGTAAATGGAAAATAAAAGAAGACAATGAACGCGTAAAAATCCAAAGGATAATGTTGCAGAAAGGCATCAGCGATATTACAATTTTTAGCCATGGTGAACGCCGAAATCACGTCTACTTATTCTGTCGATAAATTAATATTTATTCAATAAGACGATGTTTATTCGGTCTGTTAATTTCCCTTTGCGATTTTTGTATCGAACTAAGGATCTCCTTGAGACAAATCCATACAAATAAATAAACTTTAAATAAATTAAAGGTATAGATATATAAAAATCGTGCATGGTTGAAGGATTATAGGAAACAAACACTCCTAAAGTTTACCCTTAGAATTGAGAAATCAAAGATAGTGGCAAAATAAGACGAATCGAAGTATACAAACTTAACAACGGGTGCAGCGGGCACTTGGGTTGTTTCTAAGTCTTGGGAGATTCGCAAGGTAGCAATTTGCATGAAGATTGGCCAAAGGAATCTCGAGGTAGAGGCTGAACCGGTATACGTTATAGCGGTCGAGCAAGCTACTTCGGTAATTGCGACGTTATTAAATCATACAGCTTCTTAATTAATATATCCCTTAAAACGGTGGCGCTGATAAAGAGACGCAGACAGGAAAGAGCCTCGCCTCTTTATGATACGAGCTCGCCCCCATCATCGGCAAGCTTTAATTCCGTTTCTCCGTCTTTCCGTTCTCCTTTATCTTCATCATCGTCTTCATTTCCTTCGCTCGTCTGCTCTCTTTCCCATCCAACTTAAATAACTCGTTTGGCAGACCGCGCTGAAGGATCTCTAATAAGATCGTCGACGCGATATCCGTTCATCCTCTGCCTCGTTTTTCTTCCGTTCTCTTTCGGCTTCGACATTCCGCTCCTGTGTATTTCTTTCCTCTTTTTCCCTCGTCTCGTCACGTTCTTCGTCTCCTCTTTGAATTTTCGACTTATCTGTCTGCCATTTGCTTCGCCGCGCCATTACCGCAAACCTCGACTAGTCAAGGCTCGATTAAATTCTTCGGTCCATGATTCGCGGAAAGAAAGCTGGCGCTTTCTGCGTGAAACGTGAACAGAGTATGCTACATTCCATTACCGAAAGGCTATTCCCGAGAATAAGTGGATTTCCTGCCTATTTGCTCGAACCGGGATTCATACGGACTTATCGCAACCTCATAGAAGAAAATTAACGAGTATTCGTTTTATTCTGCCATTAAGAGGAAGAATATTTGAATATGTTTCACGGTAAAAAATTTGCGTGCGAAAATTCGAGGAGATCGGGATTTCATTATCGCAGTTATAATTTTCGTAAGCGATCGACCAACAAAAGTGTTTCAGGCCTGTCACGTCGTGCCGCCGATTAATAATGGTTTTTCTTCGCTCTACTTTCCAATCTCTTTTCTCTCGCTTGTAAACTTTCGGAGACACGAGCAATATATGGATTGCAGCAATAAAATGGCTTTTGAACGACGGTAAATTGATTGTGAAATAGCGACAACCGCCTCACCGATGACACTTCTATCAGTCTTTCCATTGAAAGCCAATCTACTGATAATTTGTCACACTGAGTTTCGACATCATCGGTCACGGGAAAATCGTCAATACGCAAAAATTCAATCGGACCGTGCGGCGACAAGTTATTCGATGAGAGTACATCCATCAAAAACACATTGTCATGGGAAAAGCGATCTCGATAATCCTCACGATAAACCCGTTTTAATGAATCGTACCTGCTTCTATGTAGTGTCCAGGTGCAGTTGATTCTCCAGCGAAATAACGATTCTTTTACGCGTATCGTTAAAAAGATCGAGAAATTCGTCGTAAATGTTCATAACTGCTGCGTTTACCGTTTTATGGTTGGCATATTTTTCTTCGCTGGCAGTGTCATACGCGCCAGGCAACTATGTTAATACGTATTTACCGATCGAAAACAAATTCTGAATGGCGTCACTGTGACGACATCCGACAAAGAGTTAATTGTTGCAACGAGATTTTCTTTTTTTCGCGGAGCAACGCGGTACGTCGAGCTTTATCATCTCCCCGAGCAGCGTGGTTTCGCGGCGACAAAAGGCCGTAGCTAGCATCGTTCCGAGTGTTTACTTCGTTTCTTTGAGCCGCGATAGAAACGAAGGGAGCTGCGGAATGCGTCGGCGAGAACGTTGAGAAGAACGGAAGGAGAACGTGGCAATTGCGCAACACGTAATGGCGCCATTCCAACGTTGCTGTTGCAATCAGCCAGAGTATAATTACCTCCCTACGGATCTTCGATCGCTAATTACCGCGAAACGCCAGAGAAAACGAAGAAGAAGAAGAAGATCGAAAATGGAGATCGGAAAGCCCAGAAGCTACAACTTTTCCAGATTTTCGTTGCGCGGTTTCTTTCCTTCTTTTATCACTTTTACCGAAGGTTCATCCTGTTCTTTTCTTCTTTCATGCTCGTTTCCGTAGTTCTCAGCGAACTTGCAGAAGAGATATCGGCGCGGCAAAGAGACGGTATCCCTGGCTGGATGAAAGTTCGACCGCCCCTAAGGATCGAAAAAGTTTCACGCGGGAAACACCCGACGAGCGAGATGGTAATTTTATTTCGGTATGCTAATCTGCCTCGGTTAAATAGCTGATGGCAAGTGTTTGCATAAAGATTGTGGCCGAATTCTATTCATAAATTAGCTGCTTAATTTTGCGGCCTCCCCTTGCGAATAAATCCCATCGTGTTTCGATCTTTTCTCGATTCGATATCCAACGAAACATTTTCATTTTAATATTTCCAATTTTCAAGCAATCGTCGCGCGAAAATTACTTACATAGCTATGGCATTAGCATCGTAGGTGATCAAAATCCGATCCGAAGTGTACGCGATAATTCGATTAACACACATCGAGAAATTGAAAAGGATATTCTTTAAATAAAATACGGTTTCGCGTACGAAAGTACGCGTATAAAACTAATCTTTTAAACGTTTGCAGCCGTACGAAACTCAATACGTTGGATGCAATAACCTGTACAAAAGATATCGCGCTCCTTGGTCCTTTTTCGCTAATAATTTACAACAAAATATCCCATAACTTGAACGAATAACACACGTATCGACATCCATGGACCGTAGAGAGAACATGAAATAACTATTGAACGATATTTTAGAACTAAATTTTAGTTTCGGCTGCGTGGAACGGCAAAAACTTGTTCAATTTTAACTTGTACGTAGTTGCAGTGTTTGTTGGACGTTGAAAAAATTCCGCACTAATATTATACGCATAGCCTGCGCAGTTGTATTCTTACTCGGTTATTTCACTGTTCAACCTAGTTTTATGTGCGAGCCGCATACCGAAACTTTTACCGTGAGTATTTTTTTTATTTTGGTTGCGAGTAATAAACGCGACCAACGTTAAATTTCTGATTATCTAAACGTTTCATAGTATACGTTGATATTCATAATTCGTGGAAGTAAAATTTTATTTAAAGAATTAGCCACACCTTTCGATCGATATATTACGATGTCGCAGAAAATATTTTTCATTTCGAAACGTTATCTGCTGAGACAGAATGGACAACGGAAAAGCCGAATAAATGAAAAATGTATTATCGTAGTGAGCATGGAAAAAGCTTTCAGGCGATGTGAAATACACGTGCGTTATTCCGCCAAACAATTCAAAAATAACTGGAAAAAGTGACCAAAGCTGTACGATATTTTTTTGAGATAGTTAATAAATGCCAGATAATGTATTTTCAAAGATAAAGCACAATGGGTAAATATATATTTAAATTCTCTGAAATCACGTTCTAAAAAAACGTGATATTATAATACGATGTTCGCTTTTGTATCGTCTCCTCTTTTTATTCGGTGAATTTTTTACCAGTTTGCGTTACAACTTTCGGAATAATTATAAATCTACGTAACTTCCCATATGGTTCGCCATTAATGGAATCAATCCCAATAATCTCATGATCAATGTGTCAGATATTTTCCTATCTTACTATACCTTGATAACCAGACGAGCTAACAACAAGTATTAAGTTGTCCGAAGTGTCTTCCTTTTACAGACACGTCTTTTACAACGACGCATCTTTATACAAACACGAAACCTAATCTGTCGAACGTTATGATCTTTACTTTGATAGAGCAAAGTAGATCGCACGTAATTCGATAAAATAATAAAAAACGGAAAATGTTGTGCATCCCTTATTTCCTTATACAACCTTTCAGACGACCTAATATATCGATCTCCTCAAATGAAAAAAAGAAAACGCTTCCCATTGTATGTTGACTTTTAAAACCAAATTTTATCGTGTCGCGATATTCTACCATAGCTGCGATAAAGAACAAAGTAGTCCTGAACTTTCCTATTTATAATTTCCCAACTAATTTATCTTCCGCCAAACGGAAAAGCTTAGTAGATTTCCTTTCTACGATTCAAACCGAATCGTAATGTTGACTCCCGTTGCAAGTCAAACTCCAATCAGTGCTATCGAAGCTAGAGACCGAAGGATCATGCCGGCGCGATGAAATTGATGCGTTGCTGGCTCTGTGAGGTTCCCAGGCCGCGTTTACCGCTCTAGACCATCGTTTACCTTAGATTCATTCGCACGCGGTTTCGGACAAGTTCAGGCTGGATAATGGCATTCTCGTTTCACGACCCCGTTGGGATGACGCAAATGCAATTACACGGAAATCCCGGGATCCTGGACGCTTTCTGGGCGTAGCTCGCGGAATAGCCAGGCCAGCGAGCAGCCAGCACCAACGCGTGCTTTGGTTCGCGACTAATTGTGAAGCTAGTTTTGCGGTGTGCTTTTGATATCGGCGAGACAGAACGTGGCCAACGTAGAGATCCATTTCGACCGGTTGGGATATCCGTCGAGGGCGATGATGGTTACTTTAATGGACCTCGAGGGTCGTGACAACGCAGAGATTTGTGTTTGTCGAGAGTAGGGACATTGTTTGGGATACGTTGGACGAGCTTATGCAATAACTCATGCCCTTGCATGGATTCATTACGTGTTACGTCGGACAAATTAATGCGAAGGGATACCACCGATGGACGGCGAGTCGAGATTCCAAAACTTTGAATATCTTTTGGATATTAGTTAACGTCTCGACTATTAGCTCACCTGTCGAATATCAGCTGATCTTTCCGGTAGTGGTTGTTCATCGATCAATTACGTAAACGTATAAATAATTAATTCATAATTACCGTTAATCCTCAATTTTTTTTAAACTTAATAGAAATTTATTGCAATTGCTCGCGCAAGCGATTAAAACGTGAGGAATATAGGAAATACCGAAAAATATATAGTACTTAACAACCAACCATCTTTAACACATTTTTTCTACTAACAAACGATAACGTTTTCGCATTTATAAAAACATTTGCTTTCTTTCGCTGCTTATCTTGTGCTTCGCACCATATTGTGTCAAAACCGTAAGAAATAGCATTAGAATTAGAGAAAAGAAATATGTTATTACATGACCAAGAAAGAATTTCCTTGCAAAAGATGGTGCATTTTTGTGCCGGATAAAATTAGAAGAATTTGTACATCAATGATTTTTTGATGCCACCGACGATGACGCTGGAAACGACGACTTGGGTTTTATATCCGAGTTTGAGCTATGTACCTCGACGGTAACCCGAAGTTCTATGAACACGATTCGGACACGACATCGCCACGTAGTAGTCGTAAAGTTTTGGCACGTCGTACGACCGGGATACGATCGTCTCTGATAAACTTCGAGAGGAATATCGTACAAAAGGATCGGTGAATCTATAAGGATCCGCGGGGCGAATCTCTCTGGCACGGAACCCCGCGAGAATTATGGTCCATTCGTCGGCGGTTGCTCAAACGGCGCAGCTTATCCAACAACTGGCACCTGTCGCTTCGGGAATAGTTGGAGAACCGTAGCGGTAGACGATGAATAGTGACGCGGCACGAGTTCCAGTTGCAGCTCGGTTAAATGGAGTCCGCAGGACTCGCTGGAACGGCCGCCTAATTCCCTTAATCAGCTGCGGAATTCGCCTCTGTCCGGCGTCGCGCTAACGTTCCGCCTTGCTAAGTCTCTTAGAGCGCAAGAGGGATGAACAGAGACCACGAGAGTTCCTGCTAGTTGTTGAGGCGTTAACATTCAGCCAGTCTTGAGACGGGTATTACGCAAGATCGCGATGGTATGGTTGGAATTGGATTTCCGGCCAGTATTCTTCTCGAACCGCGGATAAGAAACGCTTGTTCCCGTTTGTTTTTCACGCGACTCCAAGTATTTTTCACTAGCGAAACTTCCGATGATGTTGGGAACGAAGAACGAACATCTTGTTATCCCGAGAACGAAAATAGTTGTCGAAATGAAACAGGAAAGAAACGGAAAGTGAATACTTGCCGTCGACGATGTGGAAAGCAGAACGTATACTTGAAAAACACTGTTTCTAGTTTACGATTGCTCTATAAATCGTGTCAATGAAAACCCGACATTATACGTACGACATTTCTTTCGTAGAAATTTTAGTAAGGGAAAGATGTAGGAGGCGTGCAAAGAAGCGTCGAACCAACAGCTCTAAGTCGTAGGGAAACTGTTCGACCAAGATACCTAAATGAGTAAAGACTATTTCGTGCGACATCTGCTTTCGTGCAGACGCAAAGGGGTCAAATAGAATTGCGGTATTCGTCTTTGTCGGAACAAAAGATTCTGCTTCGTTCGGTCTCTGGAAAATTTACAACCGCGAAGAAACGATATTCTAGGATTGGAAAGGAAGAGAACCGAGCGGCAAACCACTCGACGGCCTGCATCTTCTCGAAGCAATGCATGTGTAAGCAAGATGCGGCGATGCAAAGGGAAATCTTCAGCGAGCAGAAAAGTTGGAGAAAAAGAGTCTAAAGCGAGTCTCAAAGGGCGGACTCTCGAAGCGTGCTAATAAAGAAACACGAGCGGAAGAGAATATCGTCCGAAGCAGAGAGCCAGTAGAAGACGAGTAAAAGGAGGAAAACAGTCGAGGCCACAAACGTTCTCGCGTTCATCATATCGAATAATAGAGAGAGGCGCAGTGGCAGACTCCAGCTAAGAGTTTATAAATGTGTTTTTCAGAAAGTTGCTGGAAAAGTTGTTCGAAAGGTTATGTCGGGTATTCTAGCTCGCCACGTATTCCGGCCGGAAAAGGGACTTCCGTATGAAATGGTTTAAGACGAGTACTTCAAACGGGGCGCATCGTTATTACGGATTTAGCAAACAGTAAAGAAAGAGGGAACACGGAACGCGACGAAGGTTGAAGGATCCAAAAATAAACGCTCGAGAAGCTGGTCTGGCTTTGCCAGCAAAACTTTCTACTGCAACGCCCTTGCAGAATTAAGGAGACGCGACAAGATGAAGAGAGCGAGCGAATCCGGAGGACGGAGAGAAGCAGGCGAAGTGAATTTAGGTTGAAGATCGGAAAGCAACTTCCATCTTTCCTACGTGGCAATTTGATGAAACATGCAGCGAAATTTGTCGCGGGATCCAACCAACTTACGATTGTTCGTCATTCTTCCAGCGAATTGCCATTTTGTACGTGACTTTTCCCACTCCGGTGATTTGTGATGCCTCTTCAACGTAATTTCAGTGCTAATGAGAAAACAAATTGTATTTTATATATAGATTACGGATGAATGTTAAATCTAATCGTATCAGTCTCGTTAGGAACACTTTAATTTATTCACCGAATTAATTCGAATTCCTTTCCTCTTCTGGTATTTAGCTTTTAGGCGAGCAGAAGCGCTTAAGCTCGTCTTAAGAAAAAACGGATTATAAGCGTCGTGCAAAGTAGCCGGTGTTGTTCAATTACCATACATCGTGAAACCAACACGATTGCATGCAAGATAAAGGAAACAATAACGGGGTAATAGAATAATACCGTTTCTCCGCTGCAAAGTAATCTCGGATTAATCTCAAGTTCAGCAACAAGTTAAGTGGTTTGTAATTTAATTACGTTCGGTGTATATTCGTTGGTTACCACGGAAGAAACTTTTTCCCTTGCGCCAAACTTCCAAGGATTTCCCTCGAAAATCTCTTTTTATCTGTTAAAATTCTATTTCCGAAAAGGCTATTTTTAAAGAATAATGTCAACTATACGCGACCGAATATTTAGAATACCGCAACGAGATAACGTAGCGCGAATAATATTCAAGCGGAACTGAAATAGATAACCGTAGGTCAACGCTGATAGGAGCGTTTTACTGTACATTTTTCTTCGAACGTGGCTCATCGGTTTCAAGGGACCAACAGATTGCAGGAGTTGAAAAAAAATTGTCGGCCCGTTAATAAACGCGCGTGCTTCACCGTGAAGAAGGATCGCAAGGGTCCGCGCCTGGCGATTCGTTGATTTATTTATCATCGTACAATCCCTGTTCCACCGACCTGGACCATTTCCCATGCTCCCATCACGCCCCTCACGGCCTTGCTGAATGCGTACATTGTTTTGACCGTATATACGACAATGACGAATAGAGAGCTTTTACAGACAATAAATGAACTCCGGCCGGTACCTGTCTCGTCCACATTAATTCCAATGACATTGTCACTATTTCCCAGCTTTTCCACGGGCTGGATTTTTTGTAGATATTATAACGCCAGTAACTTACATTCAGACGTACCAGCGAAAAACACCGCTGCGAAAATGGAAAAGCGCTCGTTGATTTATAGCGTTTACCTCGTTACTTTCGCGTCAAATGAATTCGACGACAAGAACGTTGACGGAGAATCGCTGGAACGTGAAATTCAAAAAACGAAATTTGTTTTTTTTCCTTTTTTTAATTTTCGTTGCTAAAGCTAGGACATCAGCGTTTTTGGTATCGTCGTTCTATGAACTGTATTTTGTTCGCAACGTCGTCACGTGTTAACTAAACTGCGTTAAAACTAAAAACAAGCTGAAGCATCGGAGGGACGAGGAGAGACCGTAATTAATAACGCGAACGTGCAACGAAGCGTTTATGCGAACGAGCAACGCATAAGGAACGAGCGAAGGCTCCGTCGGACTTGATTAGTCTCTTGGATCGACATCGTCCGCCTACGTTTTTCGTCGCTTCCTACTTGCATTCTTTACAGTCTTCTTCCCATGCGCCCTGTACGACCCTCACGAACTCAGTTTTTCGTCTGAATTAAGAATCACCGGTATCGTTAAACTTCGACAAGGGTGGTTCTAATTATAACGAACACGAGGAAAGAGTTTCAAACGATTTTATGCGGTGAAAAATTACGATATTTTTCTCTTAGGAAATTCGAGTTTGCAGATTCAAACGGCGACCCGTTCGACAAAGTTTCGTTTAACGAAATGATACACGACGATAAAATAACAGAAGTTAATAAGATATTACGTGACAAGGAATGAAAATAGAATTGTAAGAAATTCGCAATCAATTCTTGAAGGACGATGAGACAAATTAGCAACACTTTGCCCAGGTAACTCTAATTTGTGAAGTTTTCGGATCTCATTTTCATCAAATGTCACACCCGTATGAATTTTTCAGACGCAACAACGAGGTCTGTAAATCGGATATTATGTTGCAGAAACCTACATTTTAATTAAATTCATTCTACTACAAAAATTTCAACTTCTCTTCTCAAGAGCATGAAGGTTTATCAGATGCGATGCTTGCACTTCTCTTCTCACTTTGCATTTTTTTTATTTCCTCGGCGCTTTCATATTCATAGAATAAGTTAACGTGCAGCTAGAATGGGAACGTTTTTGGTTCTGTAATGCGAATTAATTACGCAAAATGCAACTAGCTGTGTTAAGAT
Organism: Bombus pascuorum; assembly: GCF_905332965.1. Taxonomy (NCBI): domain Eukaryota; kingdom Metazoa; phylum Arthropoda; class Insecta; order Hymenoptera; family Apidae; genus Bombus; species Bombus pascuorum. The sequence goes on from NC_083490.1 coordinate 5,716,497, forward strand.
CGCCCTTCATTATCTCCAGCTTTAATTACATTCTAAAACTGCGAAAGAATTTTCAATGAAACTACGATGCATAAGTAATCCGCCATTAAAATAAGAAAAAGTATTACCAATTACTCGCAACTATCGTCGATAAAAGTTGCGTTTATTCGATACAATTCGAGTAACGTCCCCTACTCGATCGAGAAAGTTGTCGAATTGCCTCGAGACGAATTGTAAATCGACTGAGGGAAGAAGGAAGAATTAATTCAAGCCGGTTCCTTGTTAGATCGCCGATGAATTGGACAACGCGAAGGACCAATAAAAAGCATCCCCTGCGATAACGATCATGTTTCACTCGGTTATTGTAAGCATCTTGTAACTTACAAGTTGTAGCTGCAAGTTTCAAGGATCTCGCTCATTAGCGAAATCCTTATCGTCTTTGTAGAGAGCTTGGTGTTGAAATTTCCATTAAAAGACTCTAACTATTTCATTTCTTGCCGAAAGTTGCCTTGCCCACTAAACCCTTTCTTCGGTCGTAGTTTCAACTTAAACGAAAAGATAGAAATAAGCGCTGTTTAAAACGAAACTCTCGTCAATTTCTTCGCGTAGTCCTCTTAACTTTTCATTAAAATATTATTCCAAATAACGAATAAAAAATATAATACGACAGGGATATGACGATATGAAGCATAAAATATTATATAAAATACGATATGATATAATAAAATATAATGGGAGGGAATCTTATGAACTCGGTGGAATTAACATCACGTTCCCTGAATACAGAAATTTCGTCAGCGAAACGCAGTTCCGTGAAAAATATAGCGGCGAAATGGGGCCAGCGCTGAAAAAAGGCGAAGAAACGGCGAGGAGAATTCGATTATTCCAAAAGTTTTGCGCTCCTTCGCTGGCAATTGGTTTCGTAAGAAAGCGAGGAAAAGCAGGATGTACGGTGTTGAAGCGAGAGAAACAAGGAGTAGCGAGAGTTTAGTCTCTTTGGACTGGCGAGCGTGGAAAAACTCATATATACCCTGATTTCTGGACTGCCTCCAGTGACTGGCGGATGTTCGCTATAGTTAATGAATCCCCCCAGAGTTTCTCGGAAGATTAACGACGGACGTAACGCCGAGTGGGCGGCAAGGAAAGAAATACAATGAATCTTCTAATGGTATAGAAGACTCGACTAACACTCACCACGCGATTTCTTTCCATTTCTTTCCCAATGAAAGGAAGAATTTATCGCAAATCCTGCTATGCAAGAACATTTACCTCGTCTGACCATGGTCAAGCTTCTAATTCGTAGTTGTCTACACGGTCCGAGACATTGTAAACGATTCGTTCAAATATTTCGTATTAGGTTGTCCGAAAAGTGTCTTTCTTTCGTAAACTTGTTTTTTACAACAGTGCAGCTTCGTACAAACGTGAAACCTAGTTTGTGAAGCGTCGCGCGGTGTTTATCTCAACGGAACAAAATGGATCGTACGTAATTCGACAAAATAATATAAAACAAAAAGCCTTGCGCGTCTATTACTTCCTCGTAAAACGAAAGAAACTTTTCGAACAACCTAACAGTTGAGTTTTGCTTTCTTCTATGCTAACGATAAGTGGAATAACAGCGAATTTAATCGGACAGGCTACGTAGTTTGTGACGTGTCACTTAGTGAACAAAGAACGTGGCAAAAGGAGAAATTATCAGATTCCGGGTTCTTATGCATTTTTATATTTTTATTAACGTTAGGAACTAGAGAAACGAAATCTAAATAGAAACGTGCTTCGTCTATTAAATATCGTAATTAGTGATCTATTTTGGATAATATATCGTCGTACATTATACGCATTGCGCGTATTTTTGCATCTCCACGTTTTCCATAAATGCATAAAAATCCGCAGTCTAGTAATTACCAGCGAGGAAACTCATTTTCTTTTGAGTCTACAATGGACGATGTATGCTGCATTGTTTTACTTTCCGTCTTGTTGTATCTTTTTCACGGAAATACATTCAACGAAACGGACATTGCGAGGTTCATCGGGCCGAAAAATCCAAATTGAACTATTTTCACAATTTCGAGAACAATCGAAAGAAGACGGAAGTGTATCTACAATTTGTTGAAGCGCAAGGAAAATTTCAAAAACGAAACTCTCTATTAATAAAGCGACACAAAGAACAACGTTTACAATGAACAATGTGCAAAGCAATGGACGCAACAAAGGAAGAAAAGGGCAAGGGGGAATGTTCTATTCACTGGTGAGAGGAAATTTAATTCGTACAAGATGTTTTCCCTCATTATTGTTACAATTTACGAAAAGAAATGGTAAAATCTCGATGATAAAACGAATATATGATTTGGAAAACAGATACAGAGTTCATTGGGAGAAAAATAAATGGCAATAGATACTTGTATTTTACAACGTAACATATTAATAAATACGTGTAAACGGATTATCGTTAACGGATTCATTTTCCACTGCAATAATGACGCAGTTCGTTAAGTAAAAATTATCGAAACATATTTAGCGATAGAAAGCATATTCGGTTGACGTAATACGTCAGATTTATTCATTGTGCGAACAGTGTACGAAAATAGAGGACAGCTTGACAATACATATTTGGTGATTAAAAGAATCCGTCAGAGAGGAATTTATCACGAAATACAATACGAAAATTGTTTAAATTATTACTAAATCGTTAATTGACAACGTTCGTACGATGACGTTGCTGCATTGCGAAAATTTCGACAGCGTGTAATGTGATTATTCGAGTTTTAACGTCAATGGGTTAATATTTTGCAGAGAAATACAGAGAAAAGAATGGAAATAAAAGAGAAAATGAAGAATTCGTTCAACATATACGGTTCGTTTTTTGAATTCTCGGAATGGGCAACCCTTATTAGCAATGAAAATTTCAATGGTTTTTGTTCTTTATTGTGTTCAACTGTATTACTCTTAATTAAGAGCAGAAACGTTCGTCTTAATTAACAGTTCGTTGAAAATACGTGTTACGATCCTTTTAGCAGTTACAAGAGAAACTCACGCCTGTTTCGCGATCCTAACAATAGTGTTTTATAATTCTAGATAAGAATAATTCTAAAAGAAGTCGAAAATCTGGTAATTCCATTACGAAGCCAACCTTACACTACGGAAAAATATATCCGATCGATACAATCTCGTGAAAACAGTCACGGAAAACCGTGACGTGGACAACGTTTTCTACTAGTCTGTTCGAAAAGTCCGTAGTATTTTTGACAGTTGTACTGTGTACTGTGTATTTAGCAAGATTGCGAAGCCACCGATAAATGGTAAAAATGTCACTGAAAGTAACGATGCGTATATTATTTGATAAAATGCTAATTCTATCGAAACACGTTATCCTTCGATTCTTTTAAAATTTGTTTACCATCATTGCGAACAATCCAATCTGAAAATAAAATCGATAACATAGAAACGAATCTCTCCAAGTAAAGAATTAGTTTTCGAAGTGTATCCAAAAATGCCTGTCGCAGGAAACGGCGTATATCAACGAACTGTGAAATGAAAACTGGTTCAAACGAGTTTGTTTGGTTTGTTTCTGCGGTTGGTCACCGTTTCCCGTGTCCTGTATAGAAGATATCAATCATATTATTAAAACTGTGTAGGAGTTGGCGCCGTTTCTACAACGTACGATTCCTACAGCGGCGGAATAACAGATCTCGCGATTGAATTTAATTTCAACGCGAACGACATCTCAGAAATTGTTTTACTCGACCTGCTCGTTCATTTACATTCTATTTCGTTATCGAGTACGATAATTGGGTCACGTTAATTTGGCAAATATGTAATTTTACGTGATAATTTGGCAAATAGTCTTGCATTATTTTGCGATAATGTAAATATTAATAAGCCCGCAAGATATTTGCGAATTTTAGTCTCTCTTTTCGGTTGCCGGCAACGAGATTACGCCACGGAATCGGAATTTTCGCGCTTGCGTATCGAGAAATCGTTTAATTAACGGCTCGAGCGGATTAAACTATTATCAAAAAACATTTACGCGGCTCGTAGCGAGGCGGTTAATTGCGTCGATAGTAGCGATTAATTCTGGCATTCGTAAAAGCGGTGGACATCCGCTGCGAAAAGTACACGCGTCGCTCACACACTCGTAATTATTAAGTTTGTTCCTGCTGTCTGCCGATGAGCCGAAAATACGCCAAAGGCCGTAAAATTTATAGCTTGATTATCGGTCGAAAAATGGGAACAATTTGTGGGCCATTCCGGACATCGTCTGCGATCCTTCGACCAATAGATATTGAAAGCTTCGCGTATTACTGAAATTATTTACCTTGATCACTGGAATTTGTTGACCAAAGATTGAACGGCTATTTCGAATGAAAATTTATGAAACGCAATCGATCAGGTGGCCAATATTTGTAGCTTTTACGTGCGATTTGTGTTTGACAATGTTTTAATTAACTGAATAATTTTATAGTTTATATACGGGATTTAAATAACATACAGTTATTAGTTGTATAAATTATCAATCGTTTGATATACAGAACGATCCATCGATTTTACGTATACGAAAAACTTCTTCAATTTAATCAAATTACATAAAAGCGGAAGTCGTTACTAAACCAAATGCAATGTTTCGACTAATTGAAGAATTTTGTAATTTACATGTATAGAATTGAAATAATATATGATTATCTCTTGCATGAAATTGACTATTTATTATTATCAAGAAGCATCCATCGATGCTATGTAACAGAGAACTTTCTCAACGTATCGAAATTCTATAAAGTCGGGAATGCTTGAGTTGTACTACTGACAAGTCAAATACAATACAAGTAACAGGTCTCGATATCTTATTATAAACAGTATAGAGTACACAAGCTTCTGGATATCGATCGTTCTGTGATACTACGCCGCAAAAACAGGATATTAAACCGCAACCTGTGCTTAATACCGAAAGATTAACACGGGACCAAAGGCAAATACGATGTCCATTTGGTCGATGAATCTTGCTACTTGTTAGCTAGTTGCATCGGTAGTGTTTCAGCACTATTCTCGTAAGTTTCCTCGAAATACCCTCGAAAACTGAATATTCAAATTTATGCCATGAATATGCGACTGTCACAGAAAATTCGAATTTGACTAACAACTATCGCACTTTGTGTTTCGAAATAAAATGTTTCTCTTACGATCGTTAAATTCGACGCTGGAATTAATAAATAAAATTAGATCGGACGAAAATTAATCTGTATGTATTCTACGTGAAAATTAGGTATTTTCGACGAACCAAAATTGGCTGTTGAAACAGTCTGATATTAATACGTATCGCATCGATGACGTTATGAATTTAAATTATGCCTTTCGTCCGCCTCTTTCGCTCCAGTTTTATCACGCGTAAAGACAAACATTAATTCTCGTAATTGGAATCGTAAATAAATACAAGTTCATCATGCGCGATAACACGCGATCGAAACGGAATTAAATGTGGCGTAGAAAACGGAAGGGCGGATAACTTTATAATCTAGAACAATCGTATTCTTTCGCGTTTATACGGAACTTTTAACAACGAAGAACCAAGGATAAGAAACTTGGTTCGAACGCAAACGAGAAGTTAGCAAGTTTGCTTCCCAAGGTATGAATAATTTTCATTCAAGCCTCTACATCGTGGAAATTCAAATTTGGAAGCGTTCCCAGTCCGAAATTTATTTCCTTCTCGTACCGTGCATATCTAAGAAATCGCAATTCTTTGTTTGGAAATATACTATAGATCTGCTATATTATACTATTATACTTATATTATTATACTATTCAAACTCTTTATAGATAGATACTTTTTTACGAATAAATCGTGTGCGTTATAAGAAACATTTTGCAATTTCGTTAACATTATAACGAGATACGAGTATTACGATTGCATTGATAAAGTTTCGAACGTATCAGAAAATATATATGAAAGTTATTAATATTAATAAAATATTAAGTGTAAACATATATATTTATAATCCTCGATATTCGATGAATAAAAATTCAAAAATCAATTTTTCGACATTTATTATACGTTCCAGATGCCTGTTCATGCTGTATACCAAGTTGTTTTATTAAATATATACAGGCAATAAATATCTCGTAAGTTTCTATATTCATTTTCAGATTCAAACTCGACCGATATCAATCGTGATAGGCGTGTCTCGTTATAACGTTAATGAATATTTGTAATTTCTTATGCGACACATGCAACGTGAGCATAAAGATTTTCTGCGATAAGCGTTCAAATACTTTGGCGAGTCACCGCTACGAATCGATTTGCTTCAGGTGAAATTATAAAATAGCATCTATCAACGTATCATAGGATCTTTTTCAAGAAGCGATCTTTTCGCTTTTTACCCTTTTCTCGAATTATCCGGAAATTATTTTCTTATATTGTCTTAAATTATTCGGAATACAGGACGTAGTTTTCACGGTGACCATGTCGCTCTTTAGAGGAAGCTTCCATTTCTAAGTCACTGTCCAACTGGTGCGTTTGGCCGGTTGCTCATAAATTTACCTCCGGAATTCCATTACTCCGAGGTGGAATCGATATTTCACTATTGCGAAGAGAAATCTCGAGTACTCGAAACCACTTCGAGGCCGAAGGATCCGTTTCACGAACGGTTTCGAGTTTATTTGCAGACTCTGATCCTTTTGTAACCCCAAAATCACTGCCAGTTTCAGAAACTTCTATTCGTTACTCAAATTCGTCATTCGGAATGCACGGAACCGATGCCGCAATCTCCTTACACGAATTAACGACGAAAATTTCAAATATGTGTATTAGATGGTAAACGTTCTCCTAGTTTAAGCTGACTGATGATAAGTAGACCGCAGATTTTTATGCAAATTCACATTTTCATGAATATAATTAAGAAAACGGAGATAAAAAATTGATTTCCCTGTTAGATATCACAAAGACTATTATTATATTCGAGATATGTTGTACATTTTTACAAATGATTTGCATTTTGCCCATTTTTGAATTCTCAAATTTCTCATAAAGGTCGGCGATCTAATGACTGGAGGGAAATAAATAATAGAGCGAATGATATCAGCGTCGCTTTTAAAGATCATAAAACTTAAAATTAATTACTTTCGTCGTTGCTTTGCATTAGTTAGGATGTGTTTCGACGTTATCAGAATAATGTACGGTCTAGTTTTATGGGTACAAAGTAATTTCACTAGAGCAGATAGTCTTAAAAGAAGTTTCCGAGAAAGAAAAGCAATTCGGATACAGGCTCGTACATAAAGAACTTGCTTAAAGTCGTAAAAAAAAAATTTACCGCCAGATAATATTGCATTTCCGTCTTAACAAGAGGAAGGAAATTTTTCACATTTGTCAGCTACGAATTCCAGTATGTCGGATAATTTACCGGAATTTAATTACGATGTGGACATTGATAAGAAACTGATAGCGAAAATTGATATGTCTACCACAGGATAGAGAAAATTTCATTTCGCAACGTTTATTTTCTTTACGCTCTGATATCGAAGTTCGTCTAACACGACAAAGTACCGAAAGGTGCTTGATACTGAAAATTTCTACGAAAAGAAACTTCTCAATTTTCTCGTATTAATTAAGAAACTAGGAAAGTGCTTAAGATTATTAAACGATAGCCCCCGTGGTCGTTCTATATCGACTTGATATTTTCATTTGTTAATTTAAAAAAGCTATCCAGCACTCTGAACCATAACCACTGGAAACCCTCCCTGGAATTTCTAATTTCCACGTCAGAATGTCACTCGAATATTTCCACTCGTTTTGACTGCTTTTTGATACTTGCAAATGAATAATATATCTAATTATTAAACCTGCTACCATAGTCTGTACGTAGGTTGATAATTCGAAGCATAGGTAGTATACGATATTACCCTCGGTGTATTCGTCGGATAAGTTGTCATTTGTTGAGTAGAATCCATTCTATTACATCCGACTGGGAGAATTCATATTAAATTGTGTACACACAGACTGCAATCAAAACTATGAGTAATGTTTCCGTTTCCAGAGAACATAGAATATGACGTTGCAGAAGCGTTAGGATAATTGAATGTTCGGATAATGGAACGTTCGGATGGTTGGCTATTCGGATAATAGAGGTTTGCTTCTAACGCGTTTACGTATTCCTTCGTTATCAGCCGACCAAGATTCGCCCGACCTGTTCGGAAACTGTCGCCAGCCTTTGTGATGCTAATTTAACGCTCCAGTCTACCCTATGCCTCGCGAATCTTTCGTCCCTTCCATGGCAAGAGTTTTCTAAAGGGGACAAAAGGCAGCGTATTTTTATTTCTATCACGAGATGTGATAAAAGATCGTCACGATCCAAAGTTCGAGAAACGGGCAATGACGAGGGAACTCCACCGAAAAGAGGAAAACGAAAGGAACGTTCGGACTTACCGGTCGACAATTTCCTGCAGGATCGCGTGAAAAGTTTGCCGAGGAAAATGAAAAAGTGGCTAGCATCGTCTGTCCTCTGTTCCGGCAGATTTTACCCGCGCGAATAAATAAATCGTGGCAACGTCGAAACTTGGAAGGCATTTTACAATGTTCGAGCAACCCCGGAAGGGGTTGCCGAAGAAATGCGCGGAATCCCACTTATCCAGTGAAGTACCTGTAAAGTCTCGTTCACTTTCCCAACTATCGCGAGCAGAACACCGTGATAGAATGTTATCCATGCTTTTCGCGATCGTTTCGTCGTGGAACTACGCCCGTTTCGTAAATCGGCTGCGTTACGCTTTGAAATTCCTCTTCTCACCCGCTTCCAAAGTCCGCACGTTATTTTACCTGATAATTCTTCGACATTCACTTTCAATTAAGCGTTCGATTTCGCGCGATCAGACTGTCGATAATGTTTTGCGTATACTTGGAATTTTTGTTGTTCTTGTTTCATACGGATTTCGGGTTCAGGACTGACGACGTATACAGTTGATCACAAAAGTTTACGGTTCATATACGTTTCTTGAATATAAAATACCGTGACAAAAATGTTAGTCCCACGGATTTTCTCCACGCGTTACGAAATACATATATCGTCCAAACCTACCACCTTTACTTAGAAGGAAGAAGGAAAAGAATATAAAATACGTCGACGTGAAATCAGAAAAATGATAAGCTTCCTGTTGTATTAATATTCTGCTATATTCGTAGCGTAGAAAACATTAAAGGTTTTGTAATTTCCGATGCAACGTTATCCCGAGATTTTTAGCGAATTAAACGTTTTAACTTGATTTAATCATCTGTAAAAATAAATTAATAACAATGGTATCGATATGTAGGTATAAATAACTTTGTGACAAATTACGATTTTAGTTTCTTCGGTACGTGGAATATACAAAATTCGTATGTAGAGTTTCGTGATTGACTGTATAATGGGGAAAATATTTCCACAACGCGCAGATGGAAATTATCGTGACGCGCAATTGGTATTTCGAAGAATCGATGAAATACGACAATTGAGTTATATTGATTGCGACTCAGGGTCATGAATAGCAAGTATACGGCCGAATTGTAATAGAGTGATTCACATAACGTGATTTATGCGCCTAGACGTATGAATATTAATTAGGACGGTGGCCATAACTGCTGAAGTAAATAAACGGTATTCAATCATCGTTTCGCGTCAGGACAGCTTTGCAATCAGCCAAGCTCACGCATAAAACATTGTCAATTCGTACATTAGAGGAAAAGAAACGTGTATATATATATAATGAAAGCAAGCAAGTCTAACACGCGACACTCGATTAATAATCACATATTTTTATAAAATTTACTTTATTTATTATAAAATACTTTGATTATTGTAAACTTCCTTTATTTATTATACTATATATATACTTTACTTTGGAATATAATTCTCTACAATTGTCTGGTAACGTTACAACACGCGAATGCGTATGGAATTATAGCTGATGTTTAGACGAGAAATTTATACGTCACGTCACATACAAATAATGTATAATACACAAGGTGGTTGCTGAAACTCCGGTTTCTACAACCTCGCTCGCGCCTTCCAGGAACCGAGGAACCGTTTGAAAAACGACTGAATCCTGTATTAATAGCAGCTACTTTAAAGTTATACGTTGTACGTGCCCGAAACTAACTTGGAAACCAACCAACGGTGGTATACGTGCTGGTGAAACTGTCAATGTCGATGGATTTGTTACAAGGGAATTCGGTTTACGGTCATGAAAGCTTTGTCGAAACTCCATTGAAAGTCAGCTGCTTGATGAACCGCTTTAAACGACTCGTAGCGGAAAGATCGTTTGCAATAAACAAACAGAGCAAAAATCTGTCAAGATAATAAAGTGAAACACGACGTGTGCGCGAGTCGAGCGAGACATTTTGTCTGTCAGCAAGTTTGATGAGATAACGTTAATCCCTTTTCGCATTGTCGAGTGTAGAGGTCATTAAATTAAGCCGTGAACGCGATGTTTAAACGGAAGCTCGTTGAAAAGTCATCCTGAAAATATATATTCTACGATTAATCGCCACGATAGCATTTTGAGCCACACGTTTCAGGTCGATTAATTATTAATCGATAATGTTGATGGTCCGAGTCCCGATGGGCAGGTATTATTTTCAATTCAAATGGAATTTTATTGTCGCAACTAAATCCAGTTGGAACGGTCCAGCAGTTTGGTACAATGCATAGATTAATCAGCGGTAACCGGAAATCTGCGTGTTCGGTGCCAATGTGTCGTTCGATGGAAAAACGTGGCGTCGCGACAACGTCAGACTTTTTTCGTATCAGCATCCCGGAAACCAGCTGCCAGATAGAAACGCACATTCAACTTCCAGCCAAGTTTTTACACGGTGCGCAAGAAAAATCGAATCGAGGTAATAGAAACGTGTACGAAGAAAAATTGACAGTAGTAAAAACACACACACAAAAAAAAAAAAAAAAAAAAGGAAAAGTTTAAAACGTTGAATGGCACGGTGGTCATCGATAACCCATATTACTGAATCTTTTAGAATGCCTAAGATAAGATCAACTTCATTTACTAGAAAATGGCCAACGATTTGAATAACTTAACAAACATTGCCAGAGAAAAAGTGCGCAAATACGATATATAACATCTTGCAAAATTTAAATGTTACGGTGTAGCATATTTCAATATGTCGAGGCTCCCAAGAAACAAAATACGTATACAAAATTCGCATGATGGTCAACATGTTCAATAACGAAGTAACGACGTTTAAATAAAATGAAATGGCCAAGTTTTAGAATTCATTTTCGAATAGTTATTATCATACTGTGAACGATATAGTAGGAAACGATATAAAATATTTGATAGATAATACAATGTTTTGTCAAAAATGCGAATTTGCATAAAAATCCTCGGTCTACTTGTTACATCGTTTTGCACCGTTCAATTAAATAGTTTGATAAGAAACAATTCACTTTTAACGACATCCCACGGAAGTTGGCAAGATTCCTTTCAAGTGTTCCTTGTCCGTAAAGTAAAATTAGGGTGGGACAGTACGAAGGAAACGAAAGGATAGCAAACGGGAAGGAGAAAAAGGCTTACCAAATAAGCGCGAAGCTGCGAATCAATCGAACGTGTAACGAGTACGACCCAGTTTTGGGCGAAGTCTTTGAAGATGGCTTTACGTCCTTTGTATTCCCCAGACGCGGTTATTCTTTTCAGTGTATCATATAGTTCCCTTTTCGTTCGAGCGCCTGGCATACACAAAACAAAAGAGAATTTTTATTGTTAGTTTGGAACGTTTGCTCTCACTCGATAGTCGCCGATAATAGCGTGATTGTACCCTTTATCTGTATTTATCAACAAGAATCCACATAGAACACAATTCTAGTGGCCGAATTTCGCAAATTGATAGAAGTTTACGTACATCGTACGCGAGCTTCTGAAACGCGAGAAATACGCGGAGCAATTATAGCAATCGCCGTGTGCCTATTCTTCGATGAGAACGAAACGACGAGAGAAAGAATATCACGCGAGTAGATATATCATATCGATCGATTTTATTCTGAGTTTGAATATTATCGATTGTAGATATTTCAGAACAGGCTAATAAATATTAATCGAAACATTACGTTTTCAGTGGTACGTAGCTTGATTTCGTCTGTGTTGCGTTCCCGGAACGATTCAACGTTTAATCAAAATTTTAATTTCACGCATAAAACTTGTATTAAATTTACAATGCATGGACATGCATCGTCGCGTCCTATTATCGTGGAATTTTCGAATTTTCCTCGCACCACGGAAAACTGAAACATTTATGTCATTATGAGAATTCCCTCGGGTTCGAAGCGTTTGCCATATCGTAATATCGTCGACGAATCGCGAAAAATTCTTACCTACTGTAATTAAACGTTTTCGAATTTCAATCAAATTATATTCGTTTGTGTACTTCCTGTGACGATCCTCCAACTTTTGCGTCCGAAATCTTGTCCACGTTTCAACACACAGAATTCATTAAACGCTAACATCCATTTGCGTCGAAAAAAAAGAAAAAAAAAAAAAAAATAACGGGACAAATCGTGATTTTTAATCCACGCCCGCCAAAAAAAAATGTCAAACGATCGGAAGCACCAGAATTATAAATATAGAAAAATCATCGGCATGTCGTAAATCTGATATTTCCCGAACAGGCAACATTTCGTTCACACAAATTCGTTAACATCGTCCACAAATTTCAATCGATCATTCCATCTATACAATTGCCGAATAAAAAGTAACGAACGCAAATTGAATTGAAATTCATACGTTTATTGTTATAATTGAAGAGCAAAGAAGAAATAAAGTAAAAATTCAAAAAACTTCTCTGTAAATATTTGTAAACGTTATACTGTGGATAATATTTCGCCATATCGAGATATCTATCATGCAATAACAACTAATAGAATACGTCGTTCGGGAAAGGTTGGTTGCGGAGGAAAAATTGAAAAATTTGGTTGTTAAAAGGTATAAAAAATACAGGCTATATGTGTAATCTACGTTTCAAGCGCTTTTAACGTTACCTATTATTTAAAGCGCAGTTTTATAATGAATGCATCGGACGATAATGAGCGAATTTTTAAACATTCTGTACTTGCAATTTAGAGAACATTATTTAGGAATAAAACGGAACACCTGGATGAGTTATTAAAACTTTCATAGGAAACAGAATTCATTTTCTGCTTCGAAATATTTTCCGATATTCCTATTTTATTTACCCGAAATACCTGAAAAGAAAGAAAGAAGCAATTATATACCTTAAATATAGCTGATATTAATCCTCTCTATATGAATACCAATGTGAAGCTTTCTATTATTATTTTACTCAACTTTAACTTTTCGTCGTTTAACCAATTTTACTTAATTCATTAACCAAAGAAAATACTATTTCTATGACTTCGTGTACACGCAATAGGCGTACGTAATTTTTGCAATATTCTACTTCATATCTTTTTTTACTTCTCTTTTATTAATAAAATTGAAAATGAACTAACCACGTTACATTTTAACAATACGCGCGCCAAACAGAGCGAAACTAACGTTTTTACTATAACGTTTCACGTTCACGGTGGGCATGTAGACTTTTGTAACTAAATGTACTTTTCTCAGGAATATTTACATATTTACATATTTCCTTCGTTCGGTACACACCGATGTCGCTAAATCATTGAAGAAGCGCAACGAATATAACGCGATCGTTCGGTAATTGCTTAAACGAGCCCTTTTTCCCGAATGACTCGAACTATTTTCCATTCGACAGTTCGTCGATGAGTCGGTCACAGAGATTTCGATGACCACACGTAGCCATTGGCAGGATTTCGCGGCTGAAAGCGGGTCGCGTCAGGACGACTATAAAACTGAACGAACATGACGGACGAAAAGTAGGGAAAATTTAAGGAGGACCAGAGCGGAGCTTCTCGGCTCTCGGATCACGTCTCGAATCGCGGTGATCATTTCACGGGGACGTGCTCCCGACTGCTAGAGTTCGTGGCAAAGTCACGAACAATTCCGCACACGAAACGCTGCCGCTGGTCTCTTCGACTGCAGCGCGACATTGCGTTGAACTAACGACAAGAAGCTCCGAGTATACGCGTTTCTTCGCTTTCGGGGTGCAACTTTTCCACCGCCACTACCGCGTCTATGCTTCGTCCCGATTGTACGAATCGTTCCGACTCGTTTACGTTGAAAAGTTAATTAAATCGACACCGAAGTTGTGATGGCGAAAGGTAGGTAGAAAATTTACGAGTGAACCGAGTTTCAAGAAAAGCAAACGTCGTAAATGTTCGTGTACGATTTAATAGTAGGTTGGAGAACTGTGATAAAATTTTGGAAAGGAAAGGACGTTAGTTATCGAGCTTTAAAGTACAGCGCTGTTCATAAATATTGGAATACCTGCTGTTCTTATAAAACGTGATAATGGATTTAGATTATTAGGGGATCGGAATTACGTATTGGTGCTAAATAATAGTTAAGAATAAGCAGAAAATATTTGTAAATGTTATAAGAATGTAGCGAATCGTAAATTTCAGCAAAGAAGCTTTTGACGAATTTAGTAAGAAAGTCGGGAGAGAAAAAATTCGAATCCGATCCATGGAGTTATTTATAAAATACAATTAAATAATCAACGAACGCAGTGGGACATAATAGTAATACGATTTTCAAGGATAGTACAAGTAACAAAGAGGAAAAGTATAAATAAGTAAGTTCTCTTATTGTGTGTGGTAACGGTGAAAGAGATTTGCGGTATATCGCTCGTAAAGCAAATATCGGAATGCTTCTACTTTAATGCCGTTTCCTTTATACGACATGTATCGTCAAACGTGAACTAGTTGCGTGTATTTGCATGCAAAATTTTACAAAGTTAAATATAAAACTGTATTAATATACTTGGAACTAGCTACGACGAACGTTATTTGCTCCACTTTCGAGGAAAGTTTTTGTCGCTGAAACACGCATACAACTTCAACAACACGAAACGCAGACGATCCAACTAAAAAAGTACATTTCATCGTTTGATATCGATATTTTTTCTACTAAAAGATATTCGAGCATCGCTTTTGAAAGTTGAATAAACATCCCGTGTCGAAATTTCATGTCTACCCACTTAAAACGCGTAAATATGTTAATCAATTTTCATTGCGCGATATTAACTGTACTTTATCACGGCAGATATTGCTCGAGTAAGATAAACGAAATTCTACAGGAATGTAATAAATTTCGATAAAGCAAATAACGTAGCTCCGGGCAGCGTGTTGAACAACAACGGTGTATAGGTAGCTGAAAGTTCATTTCCGAGGATGTAGGTAATTGAAATTCCGTTTCCCGTATGGTTCCAATTCGTCGAACAAAATAATTCGACGCGATGGAAATGTGTGTCACGGAAGGTACGCGGGCCGCGATAATTAACGAGAATGGCGAAAGTCCGCGCGAAAGATCGTAATCATAAAACGAGGATTTGCCGGGTGACAAGCGGGACGAAGAGCAAGGGTTAGGGGAAAGGGAGTATAGGGGATGAGGTGAAGGGTTGGGGGCGTCGTGGAGCGGGCAGCCAAGGTAAATTCAGAGAGTCAGCTGTATTCCAGGGCGCGGAGGCTACATCGATAATACGGCGAAACGAAATTGCACGGCGAACGAATTGTCGGCGACAAATTCGGTAGGAGTAATTCAGAAGTGGCCGCCAGCAACCGGGCATCAGACAGGAATTGCGCGAACACCGTCGTTATCGCGGAAAATTAAATGTCAAATTAATGGAACGATAAATTCGCGTTCCGAATGGACGCGGTAACGGGGCGAAGCCAGCCAATTTACGACGTATGATGTGAAATTTAATTCGACGACATTCGAAACGCGCGAAAAATACCGTTGATAAGACGAAACGACGCGGACTCGTAGCTGAGTCACCGGCAGATCGACTAGATTGTGAAATTGGCTGCGTTTGCTTTACCTGGAACGGGTATCTCTCGTCGCCGAATAACGCCGCGTTCTCACCGCGATAATTTACTGCCTCTCTACCCAACACGACGTATTTCAGAACGCTTAGAATGTTATTTTCGGAACATCGTCCGCGTCTGCGAAACACACCAGCAGTTCTTTAATCAACGCTACACCGTGCTTCATCAGCACGTGTATTCGACCGTGTCCCTGTCTCGTTCCAAATGTTGTTCCTTGCGTTCGTGCGCAAACGAACGAAGATTATACGCCGCGGGTATACCAGGTCTGCGGTCTACCGTTACGAAAGGGGATGAGAAATTACCTGCTGTTCGCTGATCGTTCAAAAATGATCATTTTCGTAATTTTATTCCAGGCTAGCCGTTTTAATCCACGCGAGAGTACACCAAGACTGGCCTTTCGTGAGTTGCGACAGGGCCTTTCTATGGTGTCGATGAGTAGCGTCGTGTAGCAAAAGAAAAGTTCGAAAAGTACGAGTATACCAAAATTTTTGGGTTGTCGTTGTTTGATAAAAATGTGCTGTGAGAATTGCAGCAAGTATCGATGGTACGAGGTAATGGTCGAGTAACGAACAAGAAGCGATAGGTTTAACCTAAGGGTGGTAAGAGAATAAAAGAGAAAACAAGAGATGGAATGGAAAAGAACAGGTACGTACGCGATAGATAAAATGGAAAAAGATGAAAAGTTCAAAGAAGAAAAAGAGACATGTAGAATAGAATGGAAAGAAAACAAAAAAGGACGAAAGGGAATAACAGTACCCGGAACAATGAAAGGGAAAATGGGAATGGAAAAAGGAGAAAGGATAATTTAGAGTATGGAGATGTTAAGCGCTTGACATACTGATGTATTACCACGAAATCCTCGTCATTCTCCTCTTCTATGTTCCAAGAATGTTTAATGCAGGTGTGAAACTATATCGTCGATTTTCTTGTTTTATTAAACAGCTACAACCGTTTTCAGACTCGTTAAATTAAATTGCTAATTGAAAATTAAGTACAAAGAGCGTGTGTGTATGTGTGTGTGTCAGATGTAAGTAATATGTACTACAGTGGAATACACATTGAAGATTCTTCGTTACGTTGAATGTTCTTTTATACAATGGCATTTAGTATCGAGATAGAACATTTGGGAAAACTGAAAGTTGAGAAAATTTGTACAAATTTTATATAGCTACGTGCGAAACTCGCATGGAAATTATTAACTGAAAATAGTATAAAAATAAAATCACGTTAACGATATACTTAAATATGCGGTATAGTATCAAGTATAATCGAGTACAATGAAACGTCCATTATCTTGACAAAATGAATGACAACTCCGTTCGATAAATTAGCGATAATACGTCGACTATAGATCATTCTCGTTTTTATTACGAATCGATTGAAATGCTAACCGATAATGCAAACGATCGTAGAAACTCTTTAATGGAACACAGAGAAGACATAGTTCTGAATATTAAAATCCACTATTTCTCTCCGTGATATAAAATCATTTGGTAGAATACAAAATTCCTCTATCGAGCTTAATAAGTTGATAGATTCGACGTCAAGTGTCAACCATCGTTCACAAAATGATTGATTCACAGAAAAGTAACTGTCATCGCTGATGAATGTCAAAGCAGGACGACCGACTAACAAGCTGATAGCAATTTTCATCGAAATATCATCTATTAAATTTAGATCACGTCTTTTCAATTTTAATTGCCGGTAGTCCGTGCATCTACATGGGTAATAAGCAACGCCATCGATCAGAAAACTTCCCGCGGACACGATGAATGGCTTTAAAGTGGAACTTCCGATTTCCAGCGACCCAGGATGAAATCAATTCTTCAACAAGCGGAGGAAGTTCGTTGCCGATGAAGAAAAGATTGAAATTAGGTGGAGGCGCGCTTGAAATTATTGAAAAATAGGAATGCGAGTAGCCGTAGGGAGTGAAAACGAGGGACAAGAAAGAAATAGAAGAAGAGAAAGAGAGAGGAGGAGAGAATGGAAAGTCGTTTGGAAAATCGAGACCGAAACGAGGCAACTTCTGCCTAGGCTACGACGATTGAGGCGAGTGCAGCCAGTTGAGTGTGGCCATTGTTGTCGAATGTGGGTCAGCCTCGGCGTACTTCCGGTGGAGTCAAGCCGATGTAAAAGGCGGACGAAGCTACGCGAAGAAAGAGTAACGGAGTAAAATAGAGGATACGGAGAAATGGGAAAGAAAGGAACAGGTAGACGTCGATGTCGCAGGGCGAATGGAAGAAGACCGACTTCGGTACGTAACGTTGAATCAACATCGGAACGGTCGAAACTAATTGTTCGTCACCTTTAAGAGGTTGCTGCTATACGACTGACTGCAAGAACACAGTTACAGGAAACGTCTTAACCCTTGTAATTGCGCGACCGCCTGTAATTTCAACTGCTATTTGCGAAACCGGTGTTCGTGGCCACACTGTGTCTTCTAGTAAACGAGCTACCATTATAAAGTATGAATCCAATTAAATTAGGGACATGCAACGGAAGGTGTACGAAGACGATTAGATCGTAGATTAATCGAAAAATTTGGTTCTTTGCAAGTTTATACGGTTTTATGCTTCAAGTTTTTCAATTTTTAATCTCTTGATGGATAGTAGCGAGTGTGCCACTGGTTAAATCGCGTATTCAAAGAAAATAAAAATAACAGCAGAAACACATTGGCAAGGTGCTACTGTCGCATTCATTGGCCTCATTATTGTTCGCTAAGGGGAGCACTTCTATGCACCCGTGGGAGAAGTTTGCGTCACTAATGCGTAGCAATTGGTAATTTACTGGTGCCCAACGTTTGGGAATACCAAGTTACGACATAGTTAACGACAATTGTTGATAAGCATCGACTCGCAACGGTAAGCTGCGCGCATCTCTAGAGTCGTATTTTACGGATATACGCGGCGCAAATTATTTCCTGCTGTCTGTCTAAGCGTCATCACCGCCCGAAGCATTTTAGAATACCGTACTGATAGGTATAAAGCGACACAGAGAAAATTAAAAATAAACATTTCGCGAATGAAGTACATTGTATCGCTTTTTTAATTACTATAAATTAAATCCATGGCCATAGGAATAAGAAGAATGAAACAGGTTACGTATTATTAATTACAAGCTATAATATATCAGATTAAATAGCAAAATACTAATAGCACTGCATCATTTTCCAAATCTGTACCTCTTTATCGATAACCTAGGATTGTCGTACCAGGCGAAATTATTATTTTCATAAATCGTTATTTCCATTGTGTTCTAACATCATGGATAAAATAACGTCATTTACTTCTGTTTTACACACCTTGTATCTACATAATCGCGTTATATGTTATTACCAAGCCAATTATTCCTACCTCTGACAATGGTTTTCACTGGAAAACGAATAAAGCACAAAGTACAGAGCTTATCGAAGGAGAAGGACGAATATTTCATCACCGTAATTCTATCTAATGTAATTTTCTTAATAACGTTGAAACTTTCCATTTCCAACGCGACGTTCTCTTTTAGCGGTCGTTATGTTGTATACAGTGTATACTCGTTCGTTAATCAATGTACCGAAGCATTAATGGAGAAGTTTATATTCGATAGGAACGGTGTCACTTTGAGAAAGCAAGAATTACGATCTATCGTTAGTAGTTTTAAGTAGGTTAATTTCTAGATGGTTTCATCTCTAGGCAGCCTCTCTCTAACTTGCGCCGAGTTACGGGCTGCTTTCATCAAACTTCTTGTCACGAGTTCATAATCATTTCGCGAATATAATGAAATAAAAACTCGAGATAAAAATTTTGTTTCTCCGATGAGCTTGTTTCTCGACCGGCGTACCGCAGAGAAGGTATAACGTGCTAGGAGAAAAAGTTACGAGCTACGATATAGCCCGCGTAACTTTTGCTAACTTTAAAGACGATATAAAATTGATAGAATCGATAAACCTTGAAATATCGAGCGCGTAAATACATGAATTTTTAAATAGGGTAGGTAATTCGAGAGAGCGAACATTTTTATAATAATATCGGGGACAAATTTTTTCGCCAACTGGAATTTCGTGAAAATAAAGCGGAACAGCGAGCGAGAGGAGATTCAAAAGCGGCAGAAACTGCTAACAATTCGCGAGATAACGCGGAAGCAGTTTTAATTTGGAGTAACAGTTCACGCATTTCATTACATGAAATTAAAGGAGTTCGTTCGTCATGTTAAAAAATTCTTCCGTGCAATGTTTAACAGCCGACAGCCTCCCTGAAGGACGGAATGCGTACCAGTTCCGGCATGACTCGAAACCACTTTAATGTCCTCGTTAAAGTCCCAGCCAGTTGGAGGCAACCCTTTATGAATTAAAGCCTCGTTACTTCGCGAAATTAAAAGCCGTGGGAACTTACCATTCCGTGAGTCTATTAATACGGATCCTTTTCCAAGCAGACACGTAATCAATTCCCTGAAAAATATGGGAAAAAACTGATTAATTAGAGGAAATTAGTAACCATAATTAAGAATTTTACGGAATAAATTTTAATAAAAAGAAGCGTTAATACGTATAGAGATAAATATTTATTTATCCTCCGATCTAATACCTCCAATGACTTGTAACGTCACTACTACACTTCCAACTTCCAACTATCAAAGTAAACAGGATGTTCACAGGCTTGGAAGGATTATCCAAGTATAGAGAGTCCACTTGGCCAACTAGTTTGCAACATTCGTCTCAAACAAGTACTTATGTAGCTTTACATTATGAACTAGGTACATTTGAAGTTCGTGCAACATAATTCAATAAACGAGTTGACATAACGGGCAACGAAGCATATGTAGGTAGAGTGATTGGCGAAAGTATTGGAACACTCTTAGAAACCTTTCGTTTATCGTACAGGACATCTTAAAATTTCATTAGTTCTGTAACGAAATCTCCGAACGTTCCGTATAATGTACATATTTTTTTTTTTTTATTTTGGTTATTTTACAATTTGTCCTTATGGACATTTGGTAAAGTGTTATATCTTGTTGGTGAAGAAAAAAAAAATAAAAATAAAAAGTAAATATAGTATGTGGGCGGCTACCCCCAGCGGGGTGCCAGCTTCGTTTTTTTCTAAGTTATATCTTTTATGTGATGTACATATTCATCAAAAAATTCTCTCCTAACCGTTCGTATACTTTCGTGAGAAACTATTATGTTGTCCGAAAAGTTTCTTTCGTTTCATAAGGAAATGATGGATGCACAACATTTTTCGCATTATATTATTTTATCGAATTACGTATGATCCATTTTGTTCTATCAAAATAAAGATCACAACGTTCGACACATTAGGTTTCATGTTTGTATAAAGATGCGTCGTTGTAAAAGACGTGTCTGTAAAAGAAAGACATTTTTCGAACCTAATCCCTGACAATCAAATATCTGACTTATCGTCTGAAATTCAATATTTACCATGCCCACTTACTGTTCAGATTTAAAGTGATATTTATTGGTACGTTTAAGCTTAGGAATCTGAAATTCAGGGAAACCGGTATTTCACGTGCAACCATGGAAAATGAACGAGAAAGAATGTGGAATTAAGATCGAAGGGGAAAATTTACAAGGGTCGAACGAATCGCGTAGGATTCAAGGCAGGATGATCCGATTACAAGCGGCGAATAGTGGCACGAAATGTGGATTTGCTTCGCGTTTGCATACTTAATGCTTATCGGATACGACTTAATTACACGGAGAGCCATAAAGCTGCGCTGATTCATTGTCACAATCTTCTCGATTTACGTCGCCCTACATAACGGCCCGATGAATTACCGGCCATTTCTGTTGCATGATTCACGCGCGAATGTACTTTGCATTCCAGCAGCGAACATCGCAGAAAGGGCGAAATTCTACTTATACCGATGTCTGTGAGTTACTGGATACTTATTACATTTAGGGTAGCTATACATGGCTATTAAAACTGTAAAATCAGACTGATACTTTGTTACGTCGCGTGAGATGGTCCACGCGACATCCCTCATGGTCAGGCTGCCTAGGCCTACCCATCGTCACAGTGACCCGTATTAGGCCCAAGAAAACCCCATAAACCACATCTGTTAACCATTAAACTATGGACATATAAACATCGCCGGTTTATGGAGGGTCCCAAAAAATCCGTAGGTTTATTACGCACTCTCGCTGATTACGAAGAAAGCAGATGTGCCCTGCGAAACTGCTGGGTTTTCTCCAAGAACAAGGACACCCATGAGCCATATCTACAGGAGATTTTCTCCTCGTATTGTGTTTATTAATATTGGCCAAAACCAATGGGCATCGCGGATCGTTACCCTCACTATTCTACCGAAAAGTGTGAACAACGAATCCGCGTCCTTAGTTCAGCAAGGGTACACCCACACCGAGCTTTCCTCCTAAGTAGGACGAGATGGATCACTCACTGTTCTTATACTACGCAGACAGTCAACATACTTCGGACGGTTCTTTCGCTCATCGGGCAGTCACGGTATCGACATTTAACGCGCGAACACCTCAACCCTCGGGTAAGACCTCAAAATAATATCTGTACGTTCCACGTGTTGTTAACGGTGATAAATAAATATATATTAGATAACTGTAGACTACAGTTATTCCAACACAACCACCCCTATTATCGTAACAGAAATCAGGGGATCGTCCTGCTCGCGGTGTCGATTCGTATATCGTAACGGGAATTTACGACTCCCGTTGACGCGTCTCAAAGCGAACGCGTCTCCCCGCGACTGGACGAAAATACATACTTGATAAACGCGTGTCCTACGAAGAAAATAATCTACAAGATCGTAACTTACAAGTAGACTGAGGATTTGGATGCGTTCATGGCAAGTTGGAAGGTTTCGAAAGCGCAAAAAAGTGCACATACGTAATATGCAAAAAATATATAAAATAACCAAAGTAGAGTAATCGTTATCAAGGAGCATGTAATAACGTTAACAACAATTACTGCACTTTACCTATCAATGTCGAAATATCGCTTGGCCTAAAATAGAGTTTCATTGGAAACGGCAGGTTAATGTTTGTCAGCTACGTAGAAAAATACACAGTAGACCCGAATTATAGTGTACGTCAATTATTGAGAAGCGAGATTGAAATGCTATAAATAAGATGACGATGCAGGATAGGCAAAGTGTAGTTCGAGGGAAAAAACCAATACACGTTGTGCAGCAAGCTCTGCTGCTGACATGATTGATTGACTGATGCGAGTGTGTATAGGAATATAACGAACACGTGTGTGGCGTGTAAGTTTCTCGTTGTAGCATTGCGCAGCTCTTTCAATAATTCGTCAATTTTAATTAACACGTATCTTATTCGGTATTACTAATAACAAGTTGATGAATTCCTCTTCGACGTGATATTTCTCAATATCGTCGATTGTAACTTAATCTGATTCGTTGCAACTATATTCAGCGAAACGATAGGTCTGTGATTGTAACGCAACAATAAAAATTGTACACCGGTGGCTATTCTGCAAAGCGTTTTACCCAGTTATTTTTTAATAAAAGCACATCAAGTTTGTATTTTTGAAAGAGCAATTAAAAATTTTACGATTATCTGTGGTTTCGTCGTGTATTTTTAAAATGAATTTCAAATTCAGTACCTTTGTTACATTTTTATGTTACTTTGTACGATAGTGATTGCGGAATAAAATATTTATAAAGTATTAAAAAAAAAAAAACAAAAAAAGAGAAAGAAGAAAGAAAAAGAAAGAAAGACGAAGTAATTTCCAAGAGGTACGCGTATAATAAACGCTTAACCGCGGCAACGTGATAAATAGTAAATAGAGTAGAACAAAAGTCTGGATAGATAATGAATTCCATTAGCGATTAAGTGTAATTTCATCTAACGGATTCGGATATCAAAATACGAGAGTAGGATATATAATCGTGCAGCAATGGTAGTTGAATTACTATCGTTTCTTCCTAATCACTGACTACATCAACAACTATGTCGTCAATTATCGTAATTATCACTAATAGTTGTTAATTCGATCGTAACACGAACTCTGTGGTCCACTATATTATTCTGACGAACGGTTCTGCATGGTCAATGATATTAATAGTGATCACGCACGCCGTAATACCGACTATGTAATCAAACATTCTAGGTAAAGTACACTTAATAATAATTGTATCGTATTAACCAAGAGGCTTATCGCGCATCCAATTATTCCACTTAGTTGCGTTGTTACAATACTTTAAAACAATTTTCAATCTTCTTTAATCAACATTTTTTAAATACTTTATCGAGCGTTTCTTTCTACGCGTTTCAACAGAAGATAATGGAAAGACGAAAGGAACACAATGGACATTGCGTTAGAAGAAACTTTATTATTTGAAATAAAGACATTTCTGATAAAAGGGAATATACGTAATCTGTAAGGCGAAGCAATCGTACTGCAAGACAGCTGTATGCGTTGGTGGAGACAAATGCGTTAATGACTAATTCAAACGGGAATACTCGAAAGGCGATAAAATTGAAATCTGCCTACGTGACCCCGTAAGATCGATCCGATTACTTGCAAATACATGGTGCTAAACGATCTGATGCGCTCGTAGGATTAAGGTGCACCACCACGTTCAAACCGTGCGTACAGTACGCACGTCGTAATCGGATTTCAGAAATTATTTCAATGCGTAGTACGTGATCCAAGAATCTCAGGCAGCGCTGAATTTTCGGACAGGAGAACGTAACGAAAGAGAAATACGCGCGTGTCTATTTCGAAATTGAATTTTTCCCATTTGAACGAAATTGATTGAATTTTGTATAAAACGTCGTATGATATAATAGAATAGTACAAGATGATTAATAACGTAATTAATATCAATAATTTCCTATTTGTATAATACAAAATTTATGAAATATCGCGACCATAAAGGGAGAAGGAATAATTTATTACAGGATAATGCGACATTCACTTCCACTTCCGATTTGGAAACGAAAATATCTCTGTGGCAAACAAAGACTCGAATGGTGGAAATATCACGAGGTTTTCTAGGAGACCGAAGCCAGGAAGCCGAGGTCCTGAAATAACACGAACACGATTGCTTTGGACGGTCTTGAAATAACAATCGTAAGGACACACTCGACAAGCCGGGGCTGTCTTAAATCCTAAAGACCTGGAAATATCTGAAAAGCAGCCCGTTGAAAGAGCATAGAGAATGACAACGCGGAGAAATAGTTCAATTTTCTCCAAGAATTCTCGGAAAGTCCAGCAAGTTGGCGAATCTTAAGCGGATCCGTGGACTTGAAACAATATCGTATCGAAGAAAGATTTGCATCTTTTTGAGAAAAACGAGTGATCGTTTACGTTTCTTTTTCCTTTTGACGTAATTTTACGGATTTCCAAGTTTGAAACCCTCCGGTTCGAATTGGAGCTAACTTCGACCTACGCAAAAATAACTTTATTTGGTACTCTACGACGTACGACGCGTATGAAATAAGAAATTTAGAATAAAATAAATAGAAAATGGAAAGCGTGAGAAACATTCGATTTCTACGAAGTATCGATAGCTGTTCTAATACGTACAGTCGACAGCGTATTTCTCTACTTATTTTTTACTTGAATTCCAGTTACACGAACTGCTTGTCCAAATACAGTTCTGTCTGTTGAATTACGACAATAATTCCTTGGAAGATATTGAAAATTAATCATAGCTAGCCCCGTCGGTAACTTTTCAAAATTACTATAAACGCGTAACGACCATAAAAATAAACGACTAAGGACTTTCTGTTTACTCATTCTCATTTTACCTTCGCTCGGCTGCTCCAAGCTTCCTTTTGTTTCATGCGCAACTTAATCTAGCGTCGAGTGACGTTTAAAGCACTTAAGAAGGGCAAATTTATCGCGCGCAGTTTTCTCAACAGGACGACCTAGACATAAATTCGAGTTCCCTCCGGCGCAAACTGCGTGGATGAATTACAGGTGAGAAGAGAGAGAGAGAGAGAGGGAAGGGTGAGAAAGAGAAGAAAGGACGCTCGATAGAGTCCTTTAGAGGCTGGAGTGGCGGAGACAGCTGCAAGTGGCTTGTGATATTCCTGCGCCTCGGTATTTTGTTTTGAAGCGGTCGTTATCAACGGAAGCGTGTTTCGTTTCATCGCTCACTTTAGGCGAAACTGTTTTCGAGGCATTGGTTTTGTTGCGGTGTGACACCAAGCGCGGACACCGGCGGTCATAGTGCTCGTTTTTGTTACGAACTCACTGACTCACCATACCACAGTGCCTAGCAAAAACTGTGTCAACTGTTACCATGCATTTTACCGTGTTCTACCGTACGCGCGCCACTGTACCAAAGTTTTACGATATCGCGTGTAATCGACCGCGATGTAAGTTGTATTCGCGTTGTTGCGTGATTGCGCGATTCGGCGCTTTCAAGGATTTCGTAACATCGATATGACCTGCGTGCTATCGATTTCCACCTTTTTCGCTCGAAGCAAAACTCTCGTGGTTCTTCGTTCTCGGTGATATAAACTCAGTATCGTAAGAAAATTGTTAAATTTCATCGAGCATCCCTTTTTAAACCACCCTTTTCTAGAGCTTTGCGCGCGTCTAAGAGAACGGTACAGTTTGTTGCACGTACCATTATAGTTGAACTACATACTTGCCATTCAGCGAGACTCGAGTTTCACTGAAAACGCAACCGACATTCCTCGTGGATTTGTAACAGGACTTTAAAGACAGAATAGTCACACAACGCGAACTGCAGAAAAGTTTAATTTACTTCGCTACGTATACACGCTTTAAACAGTAGAAGTTCAGCTACATCATTTAAATCCTTGTAATTATTGCGGACTACCGTACTATTCATTTTCTCATAGAATTGAAAAGGCAGGATAACCGTACGATAGCTGTAGAATACTTGAACTACAAAAAGCTGTTTTAACAAGATTCACCGAATGAGAAATCATAAATGCCTCGTTACATTGAAATTTAACCACTTGAAATTTTTCGGTGTTAATGAGCGAGCCGAGGAGGAATCTGGAGCAAAGATCCATCAACGTGGCTGACGCGATATACATCATAGTTGTAGCATCCGATAAACTTTCACGATGATATCCGGCGTTATTATTAGCTTCTTTGGACGTGCATCGCTTTAGACGTTCATCGTGTATTGGCCATATTGGCTTCTCAATTTTACGAAGATAGCGCATTTTCTTTGAGATATAAGGCTATTTGCGTAGGGTGCGTTAAATTAGATCGACGAACCTTGGATGACGTTTGACGTTACTTCGTTTCACCGATACGCGACCTTAGTCAAAGGCTTTAGAATTTCAACGAGCAGTCACACTGTACGACCTGCTAAATTTTCAATTGGTTCCTTTATATAATTCATTCCTTGTGTTATTACCGCGTTTCATTAATTATACCGGCGTTTTGCGAGCCAAGTGAAAATAGTTCAAGGATTTGACCATTAGGTTAAATGTAACGAGTACGTTTAGGTTCGAATGCAAAGGAAAGCGAATTGAATTAGACGCGAATTATGACCTTTGATAATAAATGTTCGATTAATTAAGAACGTTGAAGGTTAAGGAAATTGAAATCCAAACAGAAGATGATGTACGCGTACTCGGAGCTACGTTTTCCTTTTCTTTCCTTTCTTTTTTTAATCAGATATTTCGTCTAAAGTGCAACGGTACGTCAGACGGTTACGGCAGAACGCACGTTTCACCGAAAATTATATCACGCAAACACAACCACGATTCAAAGGTTAGATTTCTTTTCAGAAAGCGATTTAATTTCCGATATATCCGGGATAATGTAAACGACTAATGCGGCGAACGCGATCAATCAGTGTAATAAAAGGATACAAATCAAGCCTGTTATCAGAGAAATACACTCTGTTGGTGTTTATCAAAATTAACCATGATTCACTAGGCAAATCGCTCGCAGAGGCATAAACAAGAGTTTTAGAGTTATTATCTCCTCTGGTAGGTCGTAACTATGAGTTATGAGAGAACGTCGGTATCGGTGTGTACACAGATCGTCGTACAGGAAACACTGTCCAATAGAAGGACTAGAAAACCGCTTCAACGAGCACCAGGAAAATCGAATTACGTCGCGTTTCATTCGATTCGGTTATCACCTACGAATGCAGCTTCTAACTGTATGTTCGAACGTGAATAGCACCGTCGAGTAACGCGTGTCTCTTGTCCGTCCTCGTGTGCTTCGCATGTTACATAAACCTCGTGCAAAGAACGATTGATCGGCCAGGAAATGACGAGATGACAAATTTTTACTAGAAGAACTCGAGACTGTCCTCTCTCTCCTCGTCTACATTTAACTTACACAGATTCGTTCTCATATTAGCTATGGTACGTTCTTTTGCTCATTTTTGACTCAACTATAGGTTTCTTACGTTAAACAGTATCTTGGCAGTTTGAACAAAATATGAAAAATAATCTTATCGATTATCGCATGATTCCTCGTTTTAACTTTCACATTTATTAAATATCTTCTTGAAAGGTTAAACACTCTTTCTATCGGCTAGAACCAGAGCAAGATAGAACTATAGAAATTCATAGATGTTCTCGATAATTTGCGAATCTAGAAACATTCCGTTAATCTTCCTCGTCTATTCCTTTATCAACCAAAAAGTACACATATATTTCGTATGAATGATGATTGCGAGTTTACGCAGTTGGACGAGCAGGGACGTTGAGATATCAGTACAGGCTTGAACACGGATATTGGACAACCGTATACGCGGATTGTCCGTAGACAACGTTCGTGAATGTACGAAGCTTAAGAATGTAGTAAAACTTGTCCTGAAAGCCATATTTATCATTGTCAGTGTAACATGTTACAATTTTAAGGTTCTAGTAAACTTGTTTACCGAATGTAGTTTGCAGACATCGGAGATCTGCATTGCGTTACAGTAGTATATTTAACCAGGTTGAAACCCACAATGACAAATGTTTGCAGATTCGTGTTACCCATATGAGGAATTCAAGAATATCGGCTGTACGTATTTGACGAATTTGCAAGAATATCGAATAATCTGTCATCTGTTATCGGATATGCCTAAATCAAACTGCAAAATAGGATATAATCGTTGAATATCGTGAACTATTTCTCGATCGGTGTTGGATTCACGGTTGTGTCAACACGATGATTTTATGTGTTAAAAATTGGAGTTTTAGTATGTTTAGTTGCGCCAAGAGATTTTGAGGATGAAAATTCAAGGATATCGATTCCTTTTCGTTGGTTATAACGTTTAAATAAGTTAAATATTTAACTTAGATCATTTGTGCCTTAGAACACAACCAGTAACCGCTATCGGTTATTCGTTCCACTATATTTGTATCATTGCTTCCTGACAATGAAACAATAAACGATCTTCAGCGCGCTCTTTTTCAACGTATCGATACTCGAAGACTAAAAGGAGCTCAGTGCCTTTTATTGCGATGAACGGCAGAGGAGAATTCGAAGCCAAGGGTTCTGACATGAACGGTGATACGTTCATAATGCAGCTACGATACGAAAGAGCGGTATCGATGAAGCTTTCCAACTGTTCCTTTGATATCTTTCTGATCTACGTAACGATGCACACGCACTTTGCTCTATTTACGTAACCCGTTCCATTTCTTTGCCTGGTAACAAACGCGCGGAAGAAATATTTGTAAAAGTGCGTTGCGCAATTTCTCTGCGTTATTTGCAGTATTAAAACTGAAATTCCTACGCATGAAATATTTCGTACGTTAAAGGGAGCGGTAAAATTCAGAGGTGAAATATTATGCACGAAAATTCTGGAGAATTATTCGACGCGACGCGAATTATCGCCAATATTTGTATTAAAAAGAATCATCTCCGCCTGTGATTATTATTATGATCGTTGATTATGCGATAACAATGATTATTATTTTATTCGTATTCAAAGTACAGAAATATTCAATTATTTCTGGAATAAATTAATACGTAATTTGTTCTTCCAATATAATCATCTCGCGAATAACTTCTTCCTTTTTTTATTTAATACGCGCTATAACGGTTTTAATAATTTAATGATACTCTGTTCATACAAACGTCTGTTTTATCAAATATTTCGTATATTTTCCAATTCTCGTCTGTGCGTGTGTTTTCATTATTTATTGAAATATGGGTTCCCTCCTTATTTGCTCATTTAAACTGAATAATTTCGTCGTATAAAAATGGATAGGCGATGGATACGAGATATTTATTAATTGAGAACATCGTAATGATTCCTCTCGAAAGAACGAATAAACGTTCACTTTAGCTTCTCTCCCATCTCCACCTGGCTAATAAGCGGCGATAGGAAAACAATGATAAACGACATAGCACGATGCGGACAACGGAACACGAACAACGGAACACGAACAATAAAACGCGGATAGAGAAAATGAGTTTTCGTTCGATTAAATAAAGCGTTCTCCGGTCGGGGAACCGACGGAAAAACATAAATTTCCCGGCAATTTATACAAATTACGGAGAACCATTAACAACATAGAGAACAGCGTTCCGTTCTACCGCGGCGTTTTATAAATCAACGTATTCCTGAGCTTTCAATCTTGGTTGTATGCACATGCACCATTCTGAGCGGTGCGCATTTCCGCGTTTAATTCACTTTTTGTTTTGCTTTCCCGCCCACAATCCCCAAGTTTCACCGTTCTCGCGAAATTTTAACGCCAACATTTCGTATCCTATTTATAACAGTGATTACAGGAAAAATGCAGATTGCAAAGAATAGTTTGGTTTTTATCAGCCGTCGAATGGTGACAGGAAAGCATTCACAGACGATTTCGGAGCAAGATCGACGTTGAAACGTGAAATTTGTACGCTTGGAGTGGAGAGACCGTCGCTGGAAACTTGAAATTCCAATCGGAGAAAGCAGTGGCGAATGCAAAAAGCGCAAAAATCTTTGGTATTTTATATAGAGTCGGCTGCGAAAATTCGGCAACAATATTCTAATTCACGGCCCGATCGTCAGTGTGCTCCAAGTCAGCCAACGTTCAACCACGGCAACACAGCGTGTTAGGGTGAAAAAAATGAAGGATGCACTGGTGATACAGCCTGTAGTTTTTCAACGCACCTTCGTATGACAGCCGACGCGGCAGCGCGTCGGAATTTATGTGCAGAACACGAGTTCGCCTGAATTCATCGCACAGGCAACTTACTCTCGCACGCTGGGTTATGCGGACGCGCGCGCGGACGCACGCACACAAAACAACCGCTCAACCGTGTACGTATATAAGCTTGCAGTCACGGCGGGTGTGGGAGTATCGGTTTTGCATTTTTCAAGCCGATAATTTATCAATCTCATCCCCCTCCACGTCGGTCCACGTCCCTCGATCTCTCGGCGTCGACGAGAACTGGCGAAGGGAGAGAGAAAGAGAGACGAGGGTGGTCGAATTCGACTAGGAACGATCGTTCCTGGCAGGAAAATAATGAGACTCTTTAAAGGCCGGAAGTTTTCATTCGTGGTAGGGTGCGGAAAATCGATTTTCGCACTTTGTCGACCACACTGTCGACCCTCGTGTTAGTTGCAGACGAATTTATTCCCGTGCTAAGGGAGAGCTGAGTGGAAGGCGACAGTGGAATAAATATTGCGAGGATATAGAGGATGGATAATGCGTTTGAGAACGATATGTAGCGCAACTATCACTTTCTTCGTGAACACTTGTTGTAATGAAATTTTGTGTGGCCTGAACGTGACTGGAAACATCAAAGATCGTTAAAAGAAAATTCTATTAAGAAGAAATAGCGTGTTATATATGACACGCGGATTGGATAAAGTAAAAGAATAGCGACGAAGGACTCAATGTTACTCTTAATTTACTTGCGTTATTAAAATCCACGTTACGTATTAAAATCGTGTTGCAAAATTTCATGGCTATATATACATATATATGTACATTTTTTTTTTTGTTTCAGTGCACAATTATTACGGTAAATTTAAAAGATTGGGCCACATCTGGTAGGGATTCCATTTTCCGGAATTATTCAGGATATTACCCAGATTATGTCCGAATGATTGATAGCGGCGTTGTTATGGTAACGCACCCCATAAGCAAAATTTAAGGAACGCTTCTTCCTGATTCTCTGCATTATATAACGTGCGTGGAAGGATTATTAAAACGATGCGCGCTGTCACATTGATTTACAGTTGCTAATATAGCATTGGCAATAAATTACAACTTAGAACATACATCTTTTACAACGGTTTCGATTATTAGCATACCTCAGCTATATCAAGACTTCATATTTCACATTTATATTACGGCTTTTCTCTCAGTGTTGTTTCCAATAAAGTTCCCTACTCTATCATTTAACGACACGGTCGTTCGATTCGTTTCGATCCTCTCGCAGCCATGTTCCCTAGTACGACGCTTGATTTAAGAAACGGAGAGCATCTGTTTTCGTTTACAATTGTAAAGAATGTTACGACATTAGACACCCGGGAACGGAGCTTAACCCGCGATTTATTATGCACGGATATGAAAGTAATCAATTTCTCGGGTCGACGAAGAAAAATGACAACATTGTCCTTGGCGAAAGTCGTTCTTCACCTCGATCAGCTTTTCCCTCGGTGTGTCGTGTAACGAGGGTGGACGAATCCTATTGACTGGAAATAGGTGAACGGGTACGAAGGATAGGCGAAACCTCGTATCGGTGGAAAAGGCCGAACTCGGTATTTGCCGAGACAGAGGTTTAAAGGAAAAGACCGGAGAATCCTTCCAAGGAAGAGACGACACTCCACACTCGCACACGGTACAGCAATCCGAAATTATTGGTTCATCGTTCAGCGACAGACCCGTTATATTATTCGAAGATGTGGCTGAGCGAGCGTGTCCTGTTCCCGGAATCATTATTTAACTTCAGCTTATTCAGCAGCTAGAAGAACGAAGAGGGTGGAATGTCTGGTCGAGTGGAAAAAAGTCGAAGAGACCGTTTTATTATCGAGGGCGTCATGTTGCAACGAGAAAATCGATGCCTGACATGAAAAGATCGTGTCGCAGCCAGAGAGACGAATTTTTACCGAGCTTAATGAATCGATTAAAGCAGCTTTAGGAAACAAGACCGCGATTCGCGTGTTTTTGACAACGTAAAGATGCTCGAAACATAGCCACGTTAAATAATTGTTACCAACAGAAAGAATATAAATGCAATTGGACGATGAAATACAACGTGCTAACGAGTAACCGATATCGAAGGAAGAAAAAAGATCTCTTCCGTAGTTGATACAAAAAATTATCCGCGCTTCTCCGTCTCTGTTATACGTCTCGTGAGTTTTGTCGAGAATTCTCAATTGCCTTTGCAAAACTTTCAACATGGTGTGCGAGTTTGTACCGTTTTTCGTAGTTAAGGAGTCATGGACTGTGTTGCTCGGACTTTAAAGTACTAGAGAAGTGTATAGTGCGAGCCGCATACGAAACTCTGGCAGTTTGGCTGCATACCAACCATCTTCGCGTCCCAAAGTATTTTTCCGGACCACTGGCCCTTACTGACCACTCGGTAAAATGTGATCCAAAGGCGTTTCGTTGAAAGGATGCTTTTCCGATCTACTGCTGCATAAACTATTCCAAGAAGCCGATACCTTCCATAAAAGAATATTCGATAAACTTTTATCGACAGGTGTTATACTTGTCCACTTACTGCATGATATTACGGGAATGTCTTTTCGATATCTTTACTTTTCTAAATGACGATAAAACAAATCTTTCGTATACAGCTTTATTATCGCCAAATATATATATATATTTTTTATTCATCTCCCATAGTTTTATGTTATACCTCAAAAGTAAGTCGCTGCAAGATTTGAAACAACTATAACGCGATAAAACTATAACACGTTAGACGTTGGAGGCACAGAGACGCAAGAAAGGCCGCGAAAAAGTGAAGTTAGGATCAAAATTGAAACTTTCCAGGCGCGTGACTCGAGTATGTATATCGGTCACGAACCTCCGCTGAAATGTATCGCGCGATAAAAAGGTATCATCGAAAAATTCGGTGGATGGTCCTAAAGTATGCAACAGTCGCTAAACCTAGCCAGACACGATAAGATCGCTTATATGGGAATACACCATAATCGTGGAAGAAATTTTATTTCCCCTACTTTCTGCCTCTTACTTTTTCGACGAACTTGTTTCTAGCCTGGCTAATGACGGCCCTTATCTTCATCCTATTTGCACCTTCCATCAAGCCGGTCTTTTATGCGATGCAAATAGCTTTTTTGTTCAGTTAAGACGAAAGACCAAGAGGAAATGGCTCATGGCCTCTTGAAAGGACGTTTGCGCGACTTAGGAGGACAAAAGTGCACTGCGAGATTTAACTCTTTGTCGTGGCCTGATAATAATTGTTTCCTCGTAATTCATGAAACGCATTCAGGAGTGTGTTAAGATGTATCACGGCGCTTCAATGTTTTACGTCAGGGTGTAACGTCGAGATACCAACCGAGAGCAATTTATTGTGCTCACTTTTCCTTCTAATGGAAATTAAGAGGTCGATGTGACACGCTAAGGTGGCTCTGAGACTCGTTTCATGAAACCTGATAATGACGAATCTAATTTTACTCTGTTATCAAGGGTAATTATAGAAATAGACGAAAAAGTAACAACGATATACGATAAACGTAATCGTTAGGCGAATTTAGTAAACGGACGTGAAATTTGATTTTTTGTAGATTATCTATATAACAATGGCGAATCTAACTTAACTCGGTAATTGCTAATTATCCTTCCGTCTGCAATTTTGGTTTTACTGCCGTTGTACGCATACTGAGGCGTTTAAACCCTTTTAAAAAATCTCCAGAAATTCTTGAAT
Organism: Bombus pascuorum; assembly: GCF_905332965.1. Taxonomy (NCBI): domain Eukaryota; kingdom Metazoa; phylum Arthropoda; class Insecta; order Hymenoptera; family Apidae; genus Bombus; species Bombus pascuorum. The sequence goes on from NC_083490.1 coordinate 5,751,169, forward strand.
AACCTTCCAAGTTTCTAGAATATCATCCAATAGTTTTTGTCGCTGTGCGTTGCTTTAATTCTTTTAAGCAAAGCAAAATTTCAACAAAAATGTGAAAGGAACGAAAAATTGCTTCGGTACGTGGAAATGGACGAAGAAGTCAGCACTGCTAGAAGAATTTAGTAAAAGGATTTAAAATGTGATTTTATAGGATATAACGATGGAAAATCTAACTTTATTTTATAATGGATAATTATAGAAATGGATGAAGAAGCAACAATGGTATACATAATTGCAATTTCTAGAAGAATTTAATCCTACTACGTTCTCGATACGTTTTCGATCCAATTATATTCTTCGATGCACGTACAGTCGATTCTCTTCTACGATTTGTACATGTAACTATTTGTAGAAAACGTTGCTTTGTTGCAGATTGAAACGAGATAAAATGTTTCTCCAGAACTATGTTTTAATGTGGTTAATTCGGAAAATCGATATCTTTGTTACACGAAAATACCCCGAGGAAATTCAACGTTGGTTAGACAGTCATGATAAATAAAATAATATTTTCAAAATAGCGTGTGACGCGATGCTAGTAAAACGTTTTGGAAATAACATGGTAGTTAGGTAGACAAAAACCAATTTTAATCAGAGAAGCTAAAAATGAAGCTTATAAATCAGGCAGTGTGATTTATGCTGTTTCAAGTTAACGATGAAAACAACTGTAAATACGACGGAAAATATTCGTCCTAACTATAAATAATAAAACGAATAATTATAAAAACGTAAATATCCCGCGATGCAACGTTCGAATCGTTTAGAAATTAATTTGTTTTCGTACTGTACAAGTACGATTATTAAATCGAGAATTAAATTCCGTAAGAACGGTTTTAAGAAATAAACTAAAAAATGTTCTTCGTATCGCAGCAAAAAGAATATTAACCGTTACAGATTCGCCTCTCTAAATTATTCATGAATTCGTGGGTATTCTAAAAAAAAAAAAAATTCTTTGTCAAGTTACGGAAAAGAAACGCCAGAAGAATGGGAAATAAAAATAACAAGGCCCAGAGAGGGAAATGTAGTTGTTCGTCAGGAAGAAAATTGAATTCCCCGTCGAAGCGCAGCACAGAGAAAATTTATAGCGCTGTTCCGCAGAGGACAGCCAGACACCAACGCGCGTCCGTGTTAATCGATCGCCGTGATTGCACAGATGAAAAAAGGGCCGTGCCACGGCCATTATTCGGCTTCTCCTCATTGTCGAAACGAGCCGCGTCTAGTTTCCAGCCGGTCGAAAACGTCTCTGTCGCGAAATCGCTGGAGAAAAGCTTTCCCTTGAGCGCGTCTCCTTTCGGACGAATACAGGGGCTGCGTAACGTGCGGTTGAATCACCGGTAATTAGTACCGGTGAATGGGAACTATGAAAACGGAGATAGTGGATTTTCAGTATAATGATAATTAGATCGTTTTGCACGTTTCACGCGGTACACTTGTTCCATTGATCGTAGAAGTTAATTGCTGAACGCTGGAGGGAAAAAATTCGCCTCGAGCGTCATACGGTAGGGTTCGAGACTAATAACGCTGCAATTATAGCTTAACACGATCCTACGACTCGAAAAAATTGAGCCAGGGCAATGAATCTGTGGAAAAATATTTCGAATTCCGATGGGAGACGATGTACATGATTTTCGTATCATCGTTGGTTACCGTTCCTACGATAAACGATAAGTATAGGATAGAAAGGAAAAAGGAAAGAGCTTTACGATATTTTCCGAACGACGTGATACAATGCGCGTCAATCTTTCACGTTTCCGATGTTTTTCGAATAGAACGAATGCAACTTTTTGAATGGAACGTCATATATATCTTTCTATGTCGAAAGTGACTGTCGAGTAGAATTCAACCACTCGTAACACGATGTCTTTTAAAGCAGCGTGAACTTGCAAAGCAAAGAAATTCATACATACAAAATTCATAAATAATACGAACATCTGCTGATTTTAATGGACTCCTTGGAAATAGCTGTTGAGAATTGTGGATCTTTGGTGCCGAAATAATGTTATAGGAATACTGAATATACACTGGGGATTAATATTAAAATAATAATATATTTATTTCGTGGACGATTTCTCATATATTCATCGATATACACTTGCACGCGTCTCAGCACTTTCTTCTACACTCGACTGTTAACCGACTCTTCAGATGCTTCTAAATTACTGACAATCGTTTTTTGTCCTAACAAAGGCCTGGACGCCCTCTGACGCTTACACACATGTATCCACACACTGATACTCACATACAAATAACTCTAATACGCATTTAACCCAGTCCAGCACAGAAAATTATACATATCTCAACAATAGCAATAAAGTATAGGCACAAAATATTATAGTTAAAGCAAGGTTCGGTGTAGACCTAAAATAATCTTCGAATTGCCAGTTGTCCGAAACTAATGACAACGATCTAATCGGATTCGACGTTGGCGCTACGCTGACAGAAATTAGGGGTGGAATCGGTACAAGGGAAGGTAGCATCTGGGGCTGACGTCTCGTCAATGCAGGCTTGGAATCTGCGGTTCCTCGGTTTCTCCGTTGTACAGGCGAAAGTGAGAAGGAGCCAGATACTAAAGTAAGGGGAGGCGGATAACGGAACGGAGATCCGTAAATCGGATAGAGGGGCGGGTACATACATGCAAGACAGCATGGCCAGCGATTTCATAGCTTCCCATTTCGGCTGAGGCTGTCGCGTGATTTATATGAGAACGATCTCGCGTCTGGTGGTGCAAGTAATCGCGCGATGATTGCCGTTTGTAATTGATTGCCAATCGCCCCCGTCACTTAATCCCTGCTGCTTTCCAGAAAATTCACACGATTAGATTAAACGGTGAATAATATGAAACGTAACAAAACGAGCTCTTTGATCGGCGAATAATTAGGATAAAATGTTTAAATCTCGCACGAACGAACGGAAAACAAATGGTGCTGCAAACGCGATTAATATCTGAGAAATAATTAATCGTTCTTCAGTTTATACGGGAATACAAGTTTCTTTGTACGAGTATAACAATCGAATTAAATTTGTACGTATGATAAATCGATGTTATTAGGAAGCGATCATAAATAGCTTCAGGTGCTCCTTTTTAACGTCGTAGATACGTATTTCCATAAAACTAAATTTTAAGCATAATGATCTTTTATTTTACGCGGCTTTCAATTAATATCCTCTATATACTTAGCGATAATTCTACGTTCTGAACTGAAATTCGCGAGGACGATTATCGTTCGAAGATTATTCTAGTCAGTTTCATTTGCATGAATAGACAATTTCATCGAGGAAACTCGACACAATAACCATAACAATTGCCTACTAACGCCATAGGATCCCTCTTATTGACACGATTAGCCACAAGACTGTTTCATTAAGCGAGGCTAATGAAAGTCGATCTGCATGCTAGCCGCTGTATTTGTAATGTAGAAATCTTCCGTAATAGAATTTTCCACCGGCTTCGACATCTTGAATTCGTAGATAAACGTTGAACGCGATCGTAGCAACGCGTTATCGCGATACGAAGAACGCGATTTACGCTGCTATCGTCGCAAGATGCTGCGGCCTTTTCAGTGCGGGGCTTTAGATACGATGAATGAAAAAATATACGAGCCGTTTCGGAATTCCGCTGGCGCGGTACTAACTCCAACAATATAAACCGTACCCGACCATCGATCGTTCCACGATCGTTTTCAGAAGGTTCAAATCCAACAACGATATTCCCAAATGCTAATTATTAATTTTAGTATGGAAAGAAAAGATTTTCATTACTTTTTTACTACTTCAGTCGTACAGTTCGCTACTGTCCATTATTGGGATATATTTTATGATCAACTTCTGCAAGGAATTTTCCCCCGGACCTCATCCTTCATCGCTTGACGCGTTGACTACCATGGCGGTCATCGATGACCCTTGTGTTGCCAAATGTTTTAGAGCGATTAAAATAAGATAAAATGGATTAGAAAATTTTCTATAACGCGATTTAGATAACATTGTGAGGAAAAATACACAGCTGCGATATAGGGTGTCTCAGCTGAAAGAGAACGTTTGAACGTCTCCTTGGTTTTCATCTTCATGGAAAATGTCTGTAGCAAGATTTAAAGGATTTCCGGAGAGGAATACCATGGAAGAAACACTCTTTCTTTTTTTTTAGATTTTCGAGATCGTCGTCATTCTTTTTATTTTTTCATTGCATCTCGTAGCAAATTGCAGATGAGAAAATACATTCGAATATGCTTGAATGACGAGCCTCGGATGATTTTGAATACTAAAACGATGATACTGTAGGGCAATATTTGGATGGTACATGGGCTTATGATTTAGGTTATTAAATGTTCGAAATGATGTTCGTTGGTAAAGAGAGTGGAGAACAATGAATTATTAAATGTATTAATTTACGTTTATCAACAGATATAAACAAGGGCCATTCTCTAGCTAGCTGATTACATAGCGATCGTTACTGTATCGGTAAACGTTCCACGATAGATAATTATTCGAAACAAGAGAGATCTGATCTGATTTGTATCTATGGCGAGGCAAACTATGAAAGGAGCTACATAGCTGTAGGAAGAACGATTTCCCAATCGCAAATCGCGTTCATCGTACATGAAAACAATTAAAAAGCTAAAGACAAAAGTGTAAGATTAAAAACGAAAAATCATCACTCTGAACGTTTAATAACATAAACCGCGACTTCTAAACTATCCAAACATTGTCTTACAATATCATCGTCCTTTTGCTGTTCATGATCACCTCAAAGTATTCGAATGTACTTTCTCGTCTGCTGCAAAATGCAATAAAAAGAATACACGTTTCCTATGACAATCATATTGAACGCAAAGACGTTCAAAATACATTTTGCAGGCAGGACACCCTGTGTAATGGTTTGCAAAAATTAAATCCTACATCGAATATATGAAACGAAATATCGAAATCATAAAAATAATCGCGTAATGGTATCGTCACGATATCATCGTACAATAAAGATATCCGTTACATGAACCCTCTCGTACTTCACGCGATAGTGATTTTGTTAAAATACGTCGGATATCTGGCTTTCTATTATTCACGTTTATCGTTCTCTTAGATAGTGGCAGTATCAAGGAATACGATAAAATTGGAACCGGTTAGCTGGAAAAGGTGAGGCCTGGTTTCCGTAATTCAGGTGCGCCAGCGAGAAAAGAGTCGGTAAAATAATGTTAGAAAATAAATTCAAGCTCCGGTTATTGTCCAAAGTGGTAAAAGTATGTGGCACGTGCCACATTCCAGTCGCGACTATCTCTCCAGAAGAGATCTCGGGGCATTATCCCTCTCATAATTTCGCAGGCAGCTTACACCAGCTTAACTCCCCGTCGGTGGGGCGCGTCTACGCGTTTTTCCCTCGACCTCGCGCACCTATTTCCAGTGCTTGCAGCCTGCCCTCTCATAAACTTAACATAAGGGTTAAGTCTTAGCGCAGCCTCCCCTCTATTTAGCCTTTTTATTCCTTTTGTGGCCTGGCTACCTCTTGTCTCGTACGCTATTCCGCTCACATCAAAGGCTATACTTTCCGCTCGTTACACGAAATTATGCGGCAACTCGCGTGTAATTTCTCTTTCGGCGAACGTTTCGAAAATACGAGCAACATTGTCGAATTCCCTGGCGTTCAACTGTACACTTTTCTATGTACCGATATCTATCGTTTTTTTAAATAGAAAGCGTGTTCAAAATCGAAGTAAAAGTTTGCTATCAATTCTTTTTATTTCGTTCCACTTTTTCTCTTTCTACCGCGCGAAATAATTATTTTTCATCCGGTTCTACGAATGTAAAATTTCCACCATAGAGATTTCCATTTAAATGGAACAGCGACCAACTGATATCTCCTGGTATACTTAAAAACGATGTTCTAATTCGATGTTTCACATACAATTTGTAAGGAAAAATTGCTGCTTTCTATTCGATAATATTTATCGGTTAATATTCGAGATAAGACGAGGCGCGAACATGTTTAAATGTATACTTTTCATAGGGACGGACTATACTTTTCTATTGTCGCAACATTTACAGGTTTTATTTTTGTACCTTTGTTTTGATATATTAATGAAAATTTACACTATCGTCGACCCGACGTACATCGGCGGAACAAAATGGTGTCAGAAAATTATTAAAGCGGAGTCACGACCTCTGGTCGGCGAGAGGAATTATGTGCATTTGATTATCATTAATATCGACTACATCCATAAATTTGTTCTAAACAAGAGGGCAATGGAAGTACTATGGAAAATTGTGTGTCCGTGACAAGCTTCTACACCGGAAGATGACACATTCTAGCCACTCGATAAAATTGCGAGATCCTTGAAACGTAAAAATGTCAGGGAAGGATAACATATCATGTTTTGTGAAAGTTGATGAATGAGTACAGACTGTCTGAAGGATGAAATAAGTGGCCGGGTGTAACGTGTTATTCGTCAAAAGATAAACGACGAAACGGATCTCGATTTTTGACGTGGCGCGAGCCCGGTGAACCGTTTCAACTTTCACAGCGCATAAAATACCTTGTGAAATTGTTTTAACAGAATAACCTCTTGCGGAAAAGCGCTTGCAAAAATAAATCTACGCTAAATTCTACCGAACGTAGGTACACGTTCTATTAAAAACTGAACTCTATCGGAGTTGAACGAAAATAACGAAGGAACGTTTCTAACCGTGTATAAAAACGAGTACATTCGCAAATTCGAAAACGTAGCGAAATATAGTATTTTGCTCGACAACGAGCGTTGTTATTTGCAATTTTTCGAGTATACACCTAGCTGTTTCCTGAAGAGACGGATATACGAGCGGTCCTCGTGCGTTCCCTCCTCGTATTCGCGAACGTGTCGGATAAAATACCATCGCTCCATTTTGTCAGCGGCATTGCAATTTCGCGGAATTCACCTACGGACCTATCATCGTGTCGCATCTTTCCGCGATGGATGTTGCATCAATCGAATGAATATGCATGTCGTATCGTGACGGATCGAATCGACGTTAATCGAATTCATTTCTACTCGGTACACGATACCAAAGACACGCTAACGATCGTTAACTTAATTCATTTGAAATAATTATACGACACCTGTTGAGAACGACAATTTATATATATAGAACCTTCCCCTATCGATTTCAACCTTCGCAATTTGATACGTTTCGAGCATCGAGAACTCGTCATTAATTTTCTACAACGATAATTGTTTGGCGGATAACTATTACGCTGGTTCGCGTCTTCTCTTGTAGTAGCGGCAAATTGCATCGTTTTCAGCGTGTAACTTCATCACCTTAGAAAGCTCATCACCTTGGATTTCCAGAAACGTAATTGCTCGAGAAGGGATTCAACTTGTCCTTTCATGGAAGGGCGGTCTATCGCATGGAACGAGCTTGAATGCAACCATGATTTATGACTCTGCGGCTGCTAAGGATATAGCTAGAAATGCAAGAACATCGGCTGCGATAGCGTTTCCGTGATCTACAATAAGCCGCTAAAAACCTGCGATGCGTGTATAGCGTAATTGCTGGAAGAAACGGATGATTCGTTTCTCTGAAATATGATATCCGTTAGTTGATGGTGAAAAGTTACTTCGTAAAGCTCGTTGTAAAATTTAGGTCCTGTTAGAACGACCGAGGAAAAGAGAAGAACGAAATCATTGGATTTACCTTTAAAACGAAGATTATTCGCCGAGAGGAAGTATCGTCGAACGAAGAAAAATCTCTCAATGTTTACTCGTTATGCATGCGTTTATAGCGTTTCTATGATGTACAATGAGCCACTGGAGAACGTGAGATCCTGTGTGTAGTATAATTGCTGAAAGAAACGAGTATTTAATTTTGCCTGAAACGTGATATCTGTTAGGTGTTGGATAAATTTAGTTGCTTTATAAAGCTCATTCTAGGATTTAGTCCCTGTTAAAACGGTCGAGGAGAAGAAAAGAATAAAATGACTAGGTTCCCTTTTAAAATGAAAATTATTCACTCAGAGGTATTATCGAATGAGAAAACCTCCCAATGTCTGCTCATTATACAGCTCGTGAAACACACTCTGTACACACGGGTTCGCGTTCCCCGTTCAGTGTAGGTTTCTGCCAGGCGTATTCACGTTCTTCCTTGGCCTCCTCGTTTCTACCTGCCGCCTCGTTATGTATTTTATTCCGCGGTAATAGAGCCCGCAAACGATTTCCTCGGTAAGTGGCAATTTACATAAACGAACACCCGAAACATATTCCTGTCTGCTTCCACACCGTGATTCGTCATCTCCACCGGTACTCGCCAACTTTCCGCTGCCGTAATATCATTAAAATACCGTTACCGATGAAATACCAGCGAAATCTTACATGTTACGCACCTATCTATTTTGTTCGAAACGATCAATCGTTGCTCGTCATCGATATGCTAATTAGAATCTGTTCCATTTTCTTGAACAAGCAAAATCGTTTTTGGACACGAACGAATAAACGTCGGTATAAGTATCATTCACTGTGGACGAAGCACGAGATACCTTTCTTCGTGAAGCATCCGCGATATGTCGAATTCGATGGACTTTTCTTGCTAATGCATCGAATAATAACGTGCACGGCCAATTAAATATTCGATTACTCCGGATTCTTTGAAATTGTGTTCTACAAATGTTTTACATCGGCTGATATTGCACAGAGAGTACGCTCGACCGACGATTAAAGCTCGTTTCTCAAGTAACGACTAATTTTACGTTGGTCGACAACGTAAACACAAAGTTGATAAATGGCACAAGGTTGAGAGACGCTAACAACGATTTCACGTTAATTAACGAAGGTATAGGGCGAAACGAATTCGATTGTCATCTTGCACGATTATTAGCAGCCGATCGAATAGAAAACTGCAGAAACGAACTCAATCGAGAGACAATAACGTTCAAGTTTTTAGACAAAATATGACCGAGATCGACAACGATGGAAAACAAAGGCTCGATTTGTCAGCGGCTGTTTGCCGTAGAAACCGTGTTACTCATCCTTTGAATAGAGTTATTTTCCGAGCAGTGAATAAACAGCGATAATGAAGCAATTCTCGTGTTGTTCTGTATGCACCGTGCAGCTTGTTCGCTTGCCTCGTGTGTACACTTAAAACACCTCTAGCAATTTAACGGTTGTGCAGTCGAAGTGTTGGCGATAGACTGCTACTGATGAAAACGATTTCCGAAATTGCAGGATAATTTATCAAGTAGGGGACCCATTCGTACTTGACAGAAACGAATAGCGCGGGAACAGAAGCTAATAAGCCGCAAACGATTCGTCCGAGAAACGAGCGAGCATTTTCGGCCGACCGAGTCACTGACGGATGCTGCGTATGTGACTTCTGTTCTATCGTTCTGCCTCACGAACGTTCCACGATTATTCTAACGAGCTGTGCTTTATTCCTGAAAACCAATTTAACAAAGAAAATAATATCGATTTACCGATCTCTTTACGGAATTTTCATGAAAATCTTTTATCTCGCCGCTACGACTCTTCTAAAATTGTTCTCTCTTAACTTCAGTGACATTTCGATATAGTCTGGACGAGTGATTTGTCAATTGTAATTATTATCGAGATCGATTCGTCGATCTTTCTATCGTTACACGAACCGGTGAAACTTGGAATTTGGAATTAGAATTTAAAATATTGTAATGCCTTGGAGTGTTAACGCTGTTTCGATCTGATAGATTCAAGAATTAACGAACTCCAGATCAAAATATCATCACCGTCATTTGTAATCGCCAACCTGAATTACATTCGAACTTTTGTAATAACAATTGTACTTATAAATAGACGAACATGCTCTCTAAAAATCAGTATCGGTATACTCATCGAGTATTATCAGTCAGTATCATTACGAGAGTCTTCATAGCGATCAGCATAGCGAATTATCAGAGTGAGTTCTACAATGGAATCGAGTGAGAGACGGTTGCGATCGACATACACTATCTCTGTACTTGTATTCAAAGTGCTTTTAAAATACATTGACCATTACATTTTACCACTAGTCTTCTTAATACATTAACACGTTTAACACCACCTCAATATCATAAAAAATTGAATTTCGATGCTAATAACTCATGGTTCGTACATTTTAATTTGTATAACCAAGCGATTATATCGTTTCGTTTCATTGGTTGGTCTCGCTCTTCAAAGCTTGCTTTTAATTTCATTCTTAAATTAAACATTAATCAACCGTTTAACACTGCAAATTGCGAAAAAGCTATTGGTGCGATTTGATAAAATTATTAATGAAAGATATAAACGCGAGTAGCAATGGGTTCGTATAAAAAACTACAATCTACGTACGGTTAATAAAAACGATCGAATTTTATTCTCTTATTTACGCACGTGGTTCTATTACGTATAATTTTCAGCGGGAAATTAATTTGCCACGCGATTCTATGAATTCGCATAACGATTGCAACGTTTGTAAATTCAATTTTCCATCTTTGATATTTGCAGCTGTTATTCGATCAACGCTCTTCCACGAATATTTCAAGTGTTTCCACGTGGAAGAATAACAATTTGTTCCTACAAAAATGTCATAGTCGCGTTTCTAGTTGCATTGTTCGCTCGTACGAATTCGCCGTCATCCTTCGCTGACAACTATGCCTGCTCGTCGGTTTTCACGTTGTAATGTCCACAACTACCTGGCGTTCGACATAATAGACAATTTGGTTGGTAAGTCGAGGCGGAAAATTGTCGATAAAGCCAATAAAAACACCGCGACTCGCAGAGAACGAGGACCATTTTCCAGCGAGTTTCTCTCTCTCTCTCTTCCTCGCTGCATTTGCCTTTCCGCGTTCCTCGTCGAATACAATCAAACATTGCTGCGACCAGACAAAAGCCGACGTTCACGGAGAAGCAAAAACGTGGAACGCTTTGACGGAAAGCAAACGTCTTTTCGTATTCTTAAGACATTTCTCTTGCTATAGTTTTTTCTTTTTCCGTTTCTCCGATCCTCGTGCTTTTTTATTACCATCGGTAATCCGACATTTGATATATCACCTGTTTCCATTCCTGACGGCCAATCGATTTTTGCCGTTCCACTGGTTTAACTTGCTAGTGATACGAAGTATAGAAAGTCAGACCTGATTCGCTAAAATACATTGACGCCGTAAACTAAATTACATACTTGCGGTCCTTTGGTTGTCAATCGTGTTTTTATCGGCGCTTTGTTTCAACGTTTCCTCAACATTCTTTAACTTCAGTTCAATTCTGTTTAAGTTTACACGAGCGTCGACGTGTGGGATTCAGGTACAAAACCGATCAGGCGCGCCCCTTGTCCTCGAAATCTTCGAAGCTACAAGCGCTTACCTGTAGGGAAACGAAGGCACAATGCAACATAACATGCAATACAATACAAAAGGCGTAGGTCATGGTACAAAAAGAGAGAGAGAGAGAGAGAACGAGAGAAACTTATAAATATTGTAATAATGTACTAACTGTATTGTAACGTAGTATCGGGAAATATTAATAATTTTGGTGATTCATTTACGAATGGATGGATTGTACAGATGTTGATTAAACAGAAGAACGATGGTTGTTTAATGTGAACTAATCGCAATAACGTGCTGTACTTTAGACAACTCAATAATTAATTTGCAATTTTCGTCACCACGGATCCAACACTCTCCCTCCCTCATCCCCTCTCTCTCTCTATCCCTCTCTCTCTCTCCCTTCCTCATCCCCTCTCTCTCTCTCTCCTTCACACCCTCTGACTTCTCCATTGACACTGACTGTGAATTCGTCTTTCTGTCGTCTTTCGAATTTCGTCTTAGCATCCCTTTTGTCCCTTTGTCTTAGTCTCACCACGCACGCGTTACGCAACCGCTGGCGAAAGTCAGGCATTTCTTCTACGAAACTATTCAACCGAAGGACCGACGACACATTGATGGGTCTGTCGGCACCTCGGCTCGCGACAATGTTTATGGTTTACCCGATATCTTTTAGGCCTTTTGTCCACAATATTACAGTAATAATGTATGTAATATCCTTTAAACACCCTTAAAATATCCTGACGGGATTATTTAAACCTTCGGTAAATATTTGCTTTCGTTAGGTCTGATTGGGAATGTGCACGAAACGTTGAGACAAAGCGCAATTTATTACGATGGAAACGCGAGGAATCACGAATATGTCATTTACTCATCGTAAACGTTTGAATGCTTCAAAATTAAATTAGATTCTATCCCGAGAAAGTAATAAGCTTTTTACATAGCAAAATTACGAATGTTTCCATCGGTTGTCTGGGACGTAGGTGGTGGTAAGGAGTAGTTGACTGTTGTTTATACGACAGTGGTTGGGAATTTTAGGTGACTGGAGAAAGTTGGGTCCTAGATTATTCCACGCTTGAGAGCGAAAATTTGTTGCATGCGACTGCTCGACATTTAGGTATTATAAATTATAAACGCGTCTGCTGGCGGAATGTGCTGACCCTCCAGCCTTTATAACGGTCTTAATAACATAGAAGGAGCAATTTGGTACAAGCGAACGTTTAATTAAAAATTTTTACGTGAAAAATAGATTTAAAGAAGAAGTACAGTAAAACGCCGTTTATCCGAACAGACAGTTTACCTGGACAAGACAGTTCGGAGAACCGAATAGCTCTGATAGTTATCCTTCCTCTCTGGCTCTTCTTATTAGTTCCAATAAATACTAGTAAATTACAGCTTTCTATGAATTATTATATTTTTACGAACATAGCTGAACAAATGAAATTTAAATAGAAATTTGTTTCATCCGCCATCAAATATTATAACAAATACTCTATTTTGGATACTTTGTATATTTCTATATATTATATCCATTTTTTTTCATCTTCAGACTCGTATCTACAGTAGCGGACAAAAGTTTAAGACGAAATGGAAGAAATAAATAATTGATTTACTTTCCATAAAAAATATAAATACGGTGTTCTACTTTTGGTATTAACTAATTGTACATTTGTTTGTACACTTAGAAAAAAAATTTCATTTTGATATTTTGCTCAATAGCTAAGTTATAAAAAAGGAACGAAATCTGTATAATATTTCGTCGGTCAAAAGTTTAAGACTATACAAAAAATATTAATTTTTGGTTAAAAAATATACACAATTTTTGTTTAAATTCAATATTTTGTTCAATATCCGTTATTTCTTATCCCTTCGGTACATCTTCTTGGCATAGAATCTATTAATTTTTTATATTAATCTACCGTAATATTATTCCAGGCTGTTTCAATCGTAGAGTAAAGTTCATTTAAATTTTTCGGTTTATAACCTTGTACTGTCTTTTTTATGATGCTTCACAAATTCTCGATTGGGTTAATGTCTGGTGATTGCGACGGCCACGGCAGCACGGTGATATTTTCTTCTTGAAAAAACTGTTTCACAACCCGAGCCGTGTGCTTCGGATCATTATCATTTTGAAAAATAAAATCATCACTCATATTGTTGCGTGCAAAAGGTAACATTGTGTTCTTGAGTATGTCCTTGTATTGAAAACGGTCCATAATTCCATTGATACGACATATCGGACCAGGGCCGCTTCGAGAAAAACACGCCCACACCATAACGTTGCCACCACCATGTTTAAGAGTTTTTAAAACGCACTGTGTTTTCAAACTTTCGCCAATTCGACGTCTAACGTACCGTATCCCGTCAGAACAGACGCGATTGAATTTCGATTCGTCAGAAAACAATACCTTTTGCCAATCTTCACTTGTCCAATGCTTATGAGCTTTAGCAAATGCAAGTCGTCTTTTTCGATTCCTAGAACTCAGCAGTGGTTTCTTTTGGGGTTTTCGTCCTCTTAAGTTAAAGTCTTCTAATCTTCTCCTAACAGTTCTAGCACTAATTTGTGTATCGTTTTCATAGTTTATCTCCGCAGCAATATTATTTGCACTACGAAAACGATCCTTTTCGCTCAATCGATGAATCCGGCGATCCATTTTCGGTGTTGTTTTCCGTGGTCTTCCGTTTTTCGGTTGATCGCAATACATGCCTGTCTTTAAAAATTTATACCAAGCTTGTTTACAAGCTGTTTCTGACCTGTTCACTATATTTGCTATTTCGGTGAAGGTTTTACTTTGCTTTCGCAGCCTTACGATTTGTTCCCTTTCGTTTTCAAGTAAATTCTTTGATTTACCCATAGTCTGTTCCTACCTAAATGAATTTTAAGCAATAAAAGGTACACTAAACAATGATTTTGACATTCCAGAATCAAAATGTTCAAAAACTGTACTCGTACTCACGTTTTACACAGATCGTCTTAAACTAATGTCCACTGTTTCCAAGTGCTAGGCGGTAACTAACTGTTGTAACTCCTACATTGTTTGTATTTAACAACTGACTGTCTGAGGTTACGAAGGTCAAACATACAGCTACGTTATTCCAAAGAGACAAACCGAATAGAAGAACAATATGCGTATAAGATGTTTGTAATCCGGTTTACAAATCATCGTCTTAAACTTTTGTCCGCTACTGTACATATTGAGATTTCAGTGCCACGATTTCGATTGTTCCTTCTTTGACAAAGAATTTATATCGAATGAAACTAAACAACCGCATAGAATATACTCGTTAATATAGTGATATATATTCGTTACAAGAATAAGTGTTTGCGTATTACAAAATTATTCTCGATTGTAATTCGAATAATGGAGTTTCGGTAATAACCGCTTGTATAGTCGATTGTTACTATTATTGTTAGTGGCCCGCACGAACGAGAATCTACCGTCTATAACATAGTGGTGTAAATATAATCAAGCAAGTACGATATACCGATTCGATGGAAGAATATTTTTTAATAAACGAGAAGCAAATAAATCTGGTGTTTGCCAGGAGAATGAGAATGAGAATGAGATGGAAGCAGTGTCAAATGGAGGGCGATAAATTCATTGGATTGGAATTCCGTTCTCGCTGAAGGTTCGCGTTCTCCGTGCAAGGTTCTCCAGTTGATGCCGCGTAATCTAGAAACTGAAGGAAGATAAGGATCGAATAACCGATAGAAAAAGGAGACGAAAAGGAGGCGCACGGTCGAATGTCTTGAGTCGAGCAGGCCACCGCCCTTTGCGCAAACACGACTGCGCGCTCAGTTAAGAATATTTTATCGGGGAATATTCTCGCGGATTGGGTGACTCCGGGGGTCCCGCAGGAATCCTCCTGACATTGCGGAATTCCTCGAGATCCCGGTGCGCCGTCCGAGCGAGCATTTTTCTTTCCTCTCGTCTGCTGCCTCGCGCGCCTCAGCTGCGATACATCGTCCTCCGTGCCAGCCCGAATAAACGAATAAAAATGCGAGACGTTCCTAAAAGATTGATTTTGCACGTCAGTCAACCGAACGACGCGGTCTACGAATCGTTCTAGACACAAAGGCGGACGAAACACGATAGAAAAATCTCTCGTTGGTCATTCGCGATCGTACAAACGGTCATTCTATTCGAACGAACAATTGACTTTATAATATTACAGCGAGGGCAACGTTCGAAACGCTGTTATCTTGGTGTCTTTATTATTCGCGAAATTCAGAGAATTCTACAGGCAGACGATTTAAGAGACAATCACGCGTTTGATATTGTTACAGTTTGCGCAGTTCTCCAGCGAAGACGTGCGTGGAACGCAGTGCAGATATCGTATAACGTATGGCATAATATCGTCAAGATTTCGCGTCTATCTTTTTGGATATTTGCATTTATTTGGCGATGGTGTAAAAATATTTTTTTATATTAACACATGATATGTACTGGGTCGACTGTGACGAAAAGTGCGATGTTAGCGTTACTACTTGCAAATACTTGAAAACAGTGAATATGAAATTTAAGGCGGCAAAGCATAACTTCAATTTCAAAGAACCTATGTAAGAATGTTTGTCGTCGCAATGTGTTTACGTAATATTTTAAAGTAATATTTTCTCTGTCAATTGCCTTTCCCTTTATCATCTTTCACTTCGCCGTACGAGCCATTTTCTTTCGAAAATATTACTTTACATATAGAAAAACTGTAGCTCATTTTTTGAGAGAAACTCCACGCAAACGCGGTAAATTTTTGTACAGAGATAGAAACGCGTATATTTTTAATCTATTTTATTACGAGAAATCACGTAGACTACCGTGAAAAGTGAATTTTCCTTTAATGGAAAGCAAATAGCAATCCAGACGGTCGATCGAGTCCAAAAGAATTGAAAATCATTCCGGTTTGCAGTAGAGGCGAACCGTTCAAAGTGATAAGAAGACAATGAACCAAATTCCCATTTAACTAATGAATGCTGTGTAATTAACGTAGAACAGAGGAATCGTTACTTTCAAGAATCTCGTCTCGTCTTTTCAGAGCAAGAACGATTAATTATACAGCATGATCTATCGAAACTTGTTCTCCAATGGCTTTGTAATTAATCTGTACAATACTCTCGACGTCTAATCCTCTAGCACTTTCCTCGTCAAGTAGATTCATACTTTTTCACACCTTTTTATCGTATTCGTAACCGATCATCGCTTATCGAAAATTCTATTCTCGTCTAATGGAAAAGTGACGGTGAAATATCGACGAAAGAAACTATCCTACTGATTAAATTTACAGAATTCTGGGTAATCCTGCTCAAATTCTCGCGTCAAGGATAATAGAATAAAAGGTTGATTGCAAATTTTTAAATCGTTTAATATTCTTTAAATTATTTAAATCTGCAAAAATCGCTATAAATTATACAGTGTGTTCCAGTTTGTTCTGCAAAAGGATACTAGCATATTCTATGAACAAATGCTTCGTTAAAAATTTACGATAAAAATGCGAAATAATAACGAACCGTCGGGTCAGAAGAAAACTTCGGGCACACTGTATATCGATAGATTTCCATGGCTTTTATTTATTTCGTGTAAATGTTTGCGTCGCGAAGTATGTTAAACGCGTGGCTGTAAACTGTTTCGAATAATTTAGTCGGACGGAATATAGGTCGACCTACTTTATTTTATTTTATTTGCACGTATAAAATAGAGACAAAGATGTGCGATACTATTATGCGTAGCTAGCTACATTTATGTAAGAGAAGATAAATCGGTTAAACCGAAAAGCGTCGAGTATCATTGAAATTTTGAATGCAGACCGAGCGAATCGATACTGAGAATTAAACGTTTACTCTTGTTGCAGCGTGCGAGTGTATCGTTCTTCTGCAAATCATATCAACACGTTCTTAAGCTTGTATTAATAGAATCTTAAACTTTTTTATTCGAACCGTAAGCAAGTAGGAAGTTTGTAAGAGGAAGCTTTATCCGCGCCATGGGAAATGGATCAACTTTTTAATGCAAAACGTCATAACAAGATAGTTAATAAAGTTGTGGTTAAGTTGCTTGTGAAAATGCTGCAAGGAAATTACGCCGTATAACGAGTAGAGGGTGATGGATTTTTTAAACTCACACTTTAAAAAGGAGCTGAAGAAACGTCGCGCATTGATAAACATGCAAATCACGGTAATCAAATGCATAATATAAGTAAAAGTTAACCGCCAAACGGATCTGTGAAAACACTTACAAAAGCGGATTGGGAAGCCTTTGATCGCAATTTGTTCGACAGCATGAAGCATTCGAAATTCCTTTGAGAACGAGAATCAGACCGAGTCAAACGAGAATCACGACTAGAAGAACTCGTTCATTAGCGGCTAATTATTTTTGTTCGGCCCGTTGGAAAAGTTTTCGAGTTTCCGATGATTTGGCGAAACGGCATCGAATCCTCTTGATATTTAGGTGACATGAAAGATAACAGTTTAAGTAGAACATGTTCGATAGTTTTTACACAGATGGAAAAAATTATTCGCTCGTTAAATAAATTATTAATTAAAAATTTGATAAATACGCACTACGGATACGTCAAAGTGGAAGGTTATTTTCGACTTATATGTTTCGTCGTAAACGGGTGGATTTTGCAGAAGTGATATACAGTAGCGGACAAAAGTTTAAGACGATGATTTGTAAACCGGATTACAAACATCTTATACGCATATTGTTCTTCTATTCGGTTTGTCTCTTTGGAATAACGTAGCTGTATGTTTGACCTTCGTAACCTCAGACAGTCAGTTGTTAAATACAAACAATGTAGGAGTTACAACAGTTAGTTACCGCCTAGCACTTGGAAACAGTGGACATTAGTTTAAGACGATCTGTGTAAAACGTGAGTACGAGTACAGTTTTTGAACATTTTGATTCTGGAATGTCAAAATCATTGTTTAGTGTACCTTTTATTGCTTAAAATTCATTTAGGTAGGAACAGACTATGGGTAAATCAAAGAATTTACTTGAAAACGAAAGGGAACAAATCGTAAGGCTGCGAAAGCAAAGTAAAACCTTCACCGAAATAGCAAATATAGTGAACAGGTCAGAAACAGCTTGTAAACAAGCTTGGTATAAATGTTTAAAGACAGGCATGTATTGCGATCAACCGAAAAACGGAAGACCACGGAAAACAACACCGAAAATGGATCGCCGGATTCATCGATTGAGCGAAAAGGATCGTTTTCGTAGTGCAAATAATATTGCTGCGGAGATAAACTATGAAAACGATACACAAATTAGTGCTAGAACTGTTAGGAGAAGATTAGAAGACTTTAACTTAAGAGGACGAAAACCCCAAAAGAAACCACTGCTGAGTTCTAGGAATCGAAAAAGACGACTTGCATTTGCTAAAGCTCATAAGCATTGGACAAGTGAAGATTGGCAAAAGGTATTGTTTTCTGACGAATCGAAATTCAATCGCGTCTGTTCTGACGGGATACGGTACGTTAGACGTCGAATTGGCGAAAGTTTGAAAACACAGTGCGTTTTAAAAACTCTTAAACATGGTGGTGGCAACGTTATGGTGTGGGCGTGTTTTTCTCGAAGCGGCCCTGGTCCGATATGTCGTATCAATGGAATTATGGACCGTTTTCAATACAAGGACATACTCAAGAACACAATGTTACCTTTTGCACGCAACAATATGAGTGATGATTTTATTTTTCAAAATGATAATGATCCGAAGCACACGGCTCGGGTTGTGAAACAGTTTTTTCAAGAAGAAAATATCACCGTGCTGCCGTGGCCGTCGCAATCACCAGACATTAACCCAATCGAGAATTTGTGAAGCATCATAAAAAAGACAGTACAAGGTTATAAACCGAAAAATTTAAATGAACTTTACTCTACGATTGAAACAGCCTGGAATAATATTACGGTAGATTAATATAAAAAATTAATAGATTCTATGCCAAGAAGATGTACCGAAGGGATAAGAAATAACGGATATTGAACAAAATATTGAATTTAAACAAAAATTGTGTATATTTTTTAACCAAAAATTAATATTTTTTGTATAGTCTTAAACTTTTGACCGACGAAATATTATACAGATTTCGTTCCTTTTTTATAACTTAGCTATTGAGCAAAATATCAAAATGAAATTTTTTTTCTAAGTGTACAAACAAATGTACAATTAGTTAATACCAAAAGTAGAACACCGTATTTATATTTTTTATGGAAAGTAAATCAATTATTTATTTCTTCCATTTCGTCTTAAACTTTTGTCCGCTACTGTATGCGACCGAGATGGTATTCGATAACGATGGCACGTCGCGTTGCGTTAGCTTGAAAATGTTAATCACTTTTATGGAAATACAGTCTAGCCGCAGTGAAATTTATAGTTGGTGCTTGAAAGCTAGAACACGGCATGATAAATAATCCGAAATTCGCGAATTAATTGGTAGAAAACGTATCAGTTGCCAACAGATATTTTATCGCGGAACGTAGCCGACTAATTGTTCGTTCTTTTCAACGCAGTCATGAATCTCTGTCAGCGTTTTCACGGCATTTCTGCTTTCTGCTGCAGCTCTGTTCGATATCTCATTTACGGAGTGTGTTTCATTTTTCGCTATCGAAGAAAATATCACCCGCTTGCTAGCTTGTCTGATTTATGTCGTAAATGTACATATTGGATTAACAAGAACCTTTCCTGCGATATCTTGTAACCGTTTCGTGCATCGAATAACCGTGAGCTCGTGACAGTTATCACTGTCACGTTCGTATAGAGAAAGAGAGAGAAAAAGAAAAAAGAAAACGCGCGAAAACACGAATCTTCTGAATTACCTTTCATCTGTTAGCGAACAGAACAATTTTGTGCCATGAAAGGATCGTGGCCTTTCATACTTTAACGAGGAGATCCACCTTTATCACGCGTTACAAGGCTATCGCGGCAGAGAGAATATTTCAGCAAAGTAGTTTTAAATTTCTGCTCGAAAGACTCGCATGCAACTCGGTTTCAATTCAGACATCTCGTATAACATACCTTTATAGAAAAATTTTCCCTCAATTTGTTCCTCCTTATTTATGAAGAACTGCTTATATTCGAATAGCTTGTTTTTTAATAAGAAATTGCCAATTACTTAAGAAAATATTTGATATAATATCTGTAATAAGCCAATTTTTAACTAGCGAGATATTTCATTTTCTTAAGTAAATATAATTATAACGTTACAAGCAGTTTCACGTTGAAACATTTTCCCTCGACTTCCAATGTTAGATGAAATAAATCGAATACGTACATAGTTGTATATAATATTAACAATAATAGTAGATTCGAATATCAACAAAAATATTTTTTCTCCGGGCTTGAAATACTCGATGAAAAATTAAATAGTCGACGATAAATAATGCAAGCGTATAAAATATTTATCAAGTTGCACAACTTTTTCCTGGTTTCTAACTAAATCGTGCAATTATGGTTTTTATTGAAGCGATAGGCGTTCGAACACCTGAGCGAAATTTTATTAACACTGCTATTCGTTTTATTTATTTCATCACATATTCTGCCAGAAGATATTCATAAAATTTTGCCGCTTCGTTAATATACATCGTATGCTTTATTCGTGACAAAAAGTTCATCTCAATCGGATGAATAATTTTCAAATAATGTGTTCATAAGAGTAACTTCAGTTCCGCCGGTGTCAAGTTAATTTTAAGTTAATTTAAATTACAAATTCAAATTTACATATTAAAATACGAAACGTGGCAACGTCGATTATTTCGACAATGAAAGAAGGTGTGAAATAGGGGCAGTCGAATTAACTCGTATCCAATTATTAAATGGAAGAATTTTTGATGACGACATAATTAAAAATTAACATGCTTGCTTAATTGAATTTTCACGAGGAAAAAAATTACATTGGGACAAAGATGTACCCTGGAAATGTATCTCAAGCAACAACGATATTATAGAACGAAGTAATTAAAAAGAAGTAACTATAAAAAGAATAAAGCAACAATATATAAAAAGAATCGGAAGAAAACACGATATCAAAGTCGTCTTTCGACAACAACGTTTCCACTCCAAAAAAAAGAAAAAAAAAAAAAAACAAATACTCGCTGGGAGAAAAAGGAATAATTCCCCATTGCTGATTTATTTGTACGAAAGGAATCGCTCTTCCAGCGACCGTTCCGAAATTTCAGTAGCGTTCTGCGTGTAAAGCTGCGTTCTGGTCGGAGAAGTCAGACATAGCGATCACTTTCGCGCACGTATCGAACATTCGTCAAAGCGTTCAGCAGTTAAACGTTCGTGCAATACGTTTGGTAAGTTGGGCCGGGTTACCTTTAACTTCGTGCACACCTAGCGAGAGCAGCGGCTGTTCAAATGAGAATCGAATAAATCAACGGTTAAAATCTGGTGTTCGCGAAATGGTACGGCTGTGCGACCGATTCACGAACGAACGTAAATTTAGCCCGAGCTGGGCTGACCCGGGGAAAAAGTGATCAGTGCCGCATAAAGCAGTCAGTGTTTATTTAATGGCAGCGAGTTTCGCGTGGTTTTCTGCCCACGGCCAAAATGCAGCCAATCGATCTCCCCTTGGATAGATGAGCGAGATCGGAAAGTCGATTCGGTTGGTCGGGCTGCTGCTGCCGATGTTTTATTCCTCGCGGCGACGTCGACGCGCCGGCGAAACGTAGAATTATTATATTCCTCCGAGAGAAAGAAAGAAAGGCCAGGTCAGCTGCCTTTTCAAGGCGAGCGCAATGAATCGGTGCAGAGCGAGGCAAAGCGAGCTGGCAGACCAAAACCAGAGCTGAGTGGAGCAGAGCACACTGGATCATACCAGAGGAGAATAGAAAAGAGTAGAGTAGGGTAGGCTGGACTCTGCGAAAAATGGAGCAACGAAAACAACCGGTTGACAAATGTGATTCGCCGCGGGAAACGACGCACCCGTTTCCGGCAAAATTACGCCACTAACTACAACCCCTTGAGAGGCAGCCGCAGCATCGATCCTTTTTACGGGACGCGCTATGTAATGCATCGACGTACCGCGTCGACCACGTCCGCCAGTCTGACTTATGGAACCCGGTTTATATTTTCGATTTCTGCTTTCGTTCGCGTTACCGTTCACCGCATTTCAACTCTTCCGGAAAACTACCCCACTTCCGACTGACATCGGTATCTCATGTCACGTGGCAATTATTCCTGTTTTTGTCGAGACGTTCGTCTCTCCGTTGCGTTCGCTCTTGGCTAGCGAACCGAGTATTCTGCGGGAGACCGATCATGCGCATCTCTTTATCTTTTTCAAATATTTCTGCGATCCGGCTCGGTAGCATTCATCGTTACCCGTATGTTTCCAAATTTTACGAGCGAATGAGTCGATCGATCGCAGCCAACGAATTTGGAATCGTAGAAATGACTTAAATCAAGTAAAGAATTGAAATTCGATCGAACAAAATTTATCCGAGTGACTTCGATCTCGTTAATTGGAACGAACTCGGAGAACGACAAGAAATGAGTAATAAAGAGAACGAATGATATATAACCAACGACAAAAGATTTATACCTGCGAACGAATTATGAAATGGGAAGTCGAGCAAACGAATAGATGAACGATCGATGAGTATACCTCGTCAAATGTACTTGCACTGATAATTAAAAGTACTTTATTTCGTTCCAGATAGTAGGATGGCGCAAGAAATCCAGTAACTTCGTGGTGCACAATCGAACATAAATCACTAAGAAACATGCGCTGCTAAATCCACCATAAAATCCAGTGGGTATTAACAAATCACGAAAGTACTTCTTCGGTCTTCCCCTTTTTCACTTACCCGGCTTAAGAGAATTTAGAAAGTGGTCGGCGTCATTCTGTGTTCGTACCGACGCTTAACTATACATTACTAACCTACCGTAATACGGCTTCCTCCAAGAACCTTAGCTGTATATTTCTTTATGGGCTTACTTGTAACCTCGATTCCTTTCATGTTTGTTTATCGGTTATATTTCTTTCAAATATCTGTCTTGAATTTGCGAAGTTTGTTTCTACGTACAAATGAACAAAGATTGGTAAGGAAATTTTAACGAAACGGAAACAGAAATTCATAAAGAAACATAATAGAGTTTAAGAAGGTTTTCTAATATTTTTGTTCTAAACTGTTTAATAAATAGTTGACTGAAAATCGGAGAATCCGTAAAAAAAATGTGAAGCATTAAAAGGGCTATTTATAACGCGAAAGTGAACGTCACTCTTTAAAAACTTTAAGAGCCTTACAGTCTTCGTTTCTGCCCGTTATCGGCACACATTTTATGATCAACCTGTACGAAGAATTTTCCCCTCGACCTCGTCCTTCATCGTTTAACAACGTTAACTATCACGGTGGTCATCGATAGTTCACGTTACTACAGTTTTTAGGATGATTAAAATAAATTTCTTGGAGTAACAAATTTTCAACAACGTGAATAACTTAGGTAATATCGACGGGAAAGAAGCGCGCAAATAGAATATCTTGCTAAAATGAAATGTTACGGTATAGCGTATTTCAAACTATTGCGGCTCGCAGGGTAAAACGTATAGAAGTAGAACGCGTATTTTTATGCAAATTTTTATTTTTCAGAATATAATTAAAATGGTAGAACCACGGTGGAATACTGGAATACTGTTGGTGTACCGTTTCGTCTACCAAGTATTATACAAGTATATTAGTAGATATTTTTACCTAGATATTTTTTATATTATGTGGATTCTGTGCGATTTTGCGTTTTCAAATTTGCTGCGAATTCATCAAAATTCCCAGTCTGTATATTCGCGTGGCAATCAAAAGAAAAAAGAAAAATGGCAAATTGGCAAAGCTAACAGTGGCGGACGAGACGAGGTAACACGGTTAGGTGACCACAACTTGACGAATGTACCGCTTCGAGGAGGATACGGCAGGATATAAACGCTATCCTAAAGTTAACTCTGTCCTTTGCCTACAATCTCCCGTTTCTTTATACAGGTTCTTCTAGCTGGTTTCTTGTTCATTCCGTGGCAACGGTGAAGGGAAAATGGAGGAATGTGCCGAAACCTTAACTTCATTACACCAGAGCGCTTTAATTTTAGCGGTTTGCGTGGGAATGAAAGAGAAGGATGCAGGTCGAAGAAGGACGAAATACGAGCGCAGCGCGGTAACGAGTGTTGTTGCGTACAAAGTACCTGCTGCCCAGCCAGAATGAGAAAGGAAATTCAAATTAGCAACCAACCATGGCCCGCGCTTTTCACGCTGGAACGCTGGATTTTTGACTACGAAATGCGTGTTCTTAAATAAGCTTACCGCCTGATGAACTAAGATCTTGAAATTTTCATAGCCAGCTGCGTATCCGTGCCAGAAATACTAAAATCGTCAATGCTTTTTCTTTGAAGACACGTTGTTCGCTGCGCACGAATCACCAGATAATAATCATAAAATAAAATGTAATAAAATATTAAAGATTGTCACTTCGAGTTTTAAAGGACTGCTAATGAGTAGTAAAAAAATGTCGTATAATCTTCTCTTGTCATATAATCTCTCTAATTATATCGCAGGATACGAATACAGTGATTGGAAAAAGCGTTTTTCGATTATGTTCATTTTTAAAGGTTTAGGAACTAAGGTAACGATCTCAACGATATTTTCTGTTATCGCAGCTACAGTAGAAATACAGTCTCATGTTCAGCCGTGTATTTATACAACTTGAAAATAGTTAAGGGGGCTATTTATAAAAAATATTTCTCAATTAAATTACAGATATATTCGAAACATTTTTTAAAAATATTAACGAAAGTAATTCCTTTCTACAAAAAAAAAAAAAAAAAAAAAAAATGTCAACAGCTTCGAAACGATGCTGAAATAAAATATAATACGCGAGGCGAAGAATAAAGCAATGACACGAGAAAGCTCTGAAAGAATTACTACAATGGAGAGTTCTTTTTTTGTATGTATCAACCATAAAGTTGGATAGTTCGAAGATATTGAAATCCAGCTAAAAGACAGACCTATATAAATATATTTCTGATATGAAATACAGAGGGAAATTTCGTTATCTACCGAGACACCGTGAACCACGGCCAGTCTAGTCTAGTCTTTGTGGATAACAGAAAATTTCCATCTTCGGCTAGCATGTATCCGGTATGCGTAGACCGTATAATAAAACGGCACATAGTGGCATGGTGCATACCAATGTAGGAGCGCACATTATATACATTTTTACATATGTAACCGTAGCAATGTACACTCAGCCACCAGAGAAATAAAGCTGCGATGCATTATGCAACCGTGTTTCTAATAGATTTCTGCCAAAAAGCGCGCATTTCGTTTCGTATATTCCATTAAGCGATGACGCTTGTTTCGCCGACTGTATATTCCGTAGCAATGAAATTGTTAATTAAAGAGAATGAACAGTGTTGGGTATAAATAAAAAAGATAATTAATTTTATTCGCCTGTCTCGTTACGTTTAGAACGACCCTGCTTCAAAGCGGTCTCCTCTTTTCCTCTTCTCCTTTATTTCTTCCTTTGCATTCCGTGTGCTTCGAAACTAGTATGTACAGACAAATACACACACAAACGCATCCTAAAGAAATAACTAACGAAAAATATTTTTGCATCCGACCTTTAAAACTATGAAACGCGAACAGTTCTGACACGAAGCGCAAAAAGCAAAAATGCCGGGCTTGCAAGCCGCACACGGCCGTAAATTACATTCTGGAATGTCATTACACGTACGAACACTGCAATGGAAGAACGGCCTTTGAGTATACAACAAAAAGCGTTCGCCGTTAGACACGAGACTGCGTTTACGTGTCGTCGTTATTATGATGTTATTAAAAAACATATAAAAAAAAAATAAATAAAAGTGGGAGAGCGGAAGGAAGGCAGAAAATAGCGGAGGGTATTACATGTAATGATACACCGGAATCTTTTTTTATTTATATTTAGATATCACGTATCAACGGTGGAAAACTAAATGAAACGTAACATGCGGTCGATATTTTTAATTTACCACTGGCAACAAACTTCTTAATTAATTGTATTTCATTTGTCGAGATTTTATTCTATATCCGTATTTCGGCGTTCAATTTCGTTATTTATTTATCTATATTATTTGATTAGTTAATTGTTCGAGTCGGTTATTTTCCGAATCACTCCAATTTGACTCCGCAAAATTAAACGTAACGAAAATCGATGTAATTATGTAATATAAGCTTTAATAAAAAATGCTTGGTACAAAAATTGTAAAAATTTCGAAAAGTGGAATCAACCACATTGATTTGTGAACAATTCGTTTCATCTATATCTAAATATTGCAAAATTAATTTGTTGTACACAAGAAGATTAAACATTTGTACAAAGTAGTTTCTATAGAAAAATACTTATTCGGATTTGAAGTGACCGTCCCATTACGTCCCGTAATCCTCTACATAAACCAGTTGTCTAAGTACCTTTATTGCGATCCCATCATAAAACTTAATCATTTTATAACTATGATCCCTAAGACTGCACACATGTTATATAGGAAAGCCGATTTACTTACTTGTATTTAATGTTACCTGTGCGCTTATTCAATGCGTTACAGACAATACCCGTAACTAAGTTTCCCCCGCAACAATACCATCACCGAACGACAATATCTTAACTCGCCAGTGATTTTCTTACTGTATACTAAACAGTGCAAATAAATGAGCTAAACATAATATTACTCTGTACCGTTAATATACATTGAACGTTAAAAGCGTTCACGATTCAATACTTTGCTTAATACGTATCTACGAACAAAGAACATCGTTTGGAAATACGATTGCACATTGAAAAGATGGAAATAAAAAATCGATTGCACTTAGTTTTCGTTTACTTAGCTTAAGACGATTGTTCGCCAGACGTAAAATGTTGTTAAAAGTTTGAAATTTTCGAGAAGTTTCGGGAAACGAAAACTATTAACAACCGATGCGATTAAGTTGTCAATAAAGTTCCGTAGTTTACTATGCCGCTACGTCTTCGAAGAAAACGTGACTCGGTTTCCTCTATGCAATTTCCTTGCCGCGCAATTTTTACTTCGCGAAGCGCAACGCATATTCTCGCGTTTAATGAATCACGATGAACTTCCTCCCTGGAACCTGTGGACCAAGGTCTTGGACGCGAAAATACTTGCCTCACTTTCCACAATTACGTTCCGAATAATTCTCTCGAGAGATGCATCGTAAAATTACAACGTTAATTAAATCCTTAATTAAAAAATAAGTTCCGAGAAGCAGAAAGAGAGAAAGAGAGAGAGAGAGAGAAAGGTTTCGTGATTCAAGAAAACGTGCGAGCCAGTGTTTTTGCAATTACATACTTTTATCAGGCAGAAAGTATACTTCCATGCATCTTGTTCTCGTGGTGATTATATACTCGAGATGTGAATGGCAATGATCTTAGACTCAATAACGAGTCCACGGTCAACGGGATGACGAATGCGATTTCTACCACAGTCTAAGTCGAACTCAACTTATTGATCCACGATTCGGGTGTGACACAACGTACTTATCCACAGTACAAGTAAAGCTTATCTGATTGTCTCTCAGTCCAAGTGGAACTGCCCTTATGTACTCGTCTCCGTACCTCTTTGTATCTCTCGAGTCAATCTTTGTTTTTAAAGAGAGCTACTTAATTACTCCATACTTCTGTTAGGTACATGTGCCTCCCGTGATCGTGGCTACGTTCAGCGACCAATTATGTTACTTCGAGCCTAAGCCCACTGTCATTAATCTCGGACACCCATACTCGAATTAAGTCATAAACAACTATTTCCCAGTTTTATTATTTCTGTACAGTTCGAATGAAAAGTTTGGATTAAGGTATTAAGGACCTTCCCCAACATTCCCAATATCCCAAAAGAAAGGCCCCATTATGTTAATGTAATTGTCAGCTAGAATAATGGAATTTAGTATGAGAAGTTGGGTTTTATTGTAGACAATATTGAATTTGCTGAGAAAGGAAATATCTATTTATGTTCACTGAAATTATGTAGTTTCAGTAAATAGAAGAATGAGCTTCTGGATAAGTTTCGAGACAAGATTCCGAAACAACGGAATTCGTTTAAATAAAGATGCGATTGTAGGAAGTCACGGTTATCTGCTTCGTATTTCGTTTAATTTTCTTCTTTCTCGTTTTGCTGAAAGCAAGCAATTTGTTTAACCAAAGAAGGTAAAAAATTAAATAAAAAAGATAATTGAAAATATAATTTGACCGAGTAAATTGGCAATCCTCGAGGTAAACGTTTCAAGATTAAAACTGGGCTTGAGTATCTTGGAAAGGTCTATTAAAACGTTTTACGCGACTGAATTATTTTCATGTAAGCATCAAATATTATAATACATACATAGTTACGCGCTATAGAAAATATTGTCGTTTGACGAAGAAATAAATAAATTAATACCTGATTCACGTTCGTACCAGGGAAAGTCGTACGGCCAACGAGATAAATTATCTTATACCAGAATTACTTGAAATCAGAGCAATAGCTTTTGATCAGACACAATTACGACAATAATGCGATCACTATCCCATTCTATTCCATTGTGAGAGCTCCCTATGAACCATTCGATGCAGTATGCGATCGCTTCTCTGTGTACGTAAACAAAAGACGAATTAAAGCTTAATCGCGTTGCTCATATAGCACTAATTAACGCATCGTAAATACATCCACGTCATTTTGTATTTTATAATCGACCCGATTACACTTTCTCGATTAATATCGAAAATGAAGAAAATCGTCTTTGAAATATGGCACGTAATGGGCATTCGATTCGTATTCGATAGCGTAACTGGATTTCGAACAGCCTACGTTTGCATTGTTATCATCGAAACAATGTTAAGAAGCAAATGGATTATTAGCTGGGAAAGAGTTTTCGTCCTTCCACGCGTCTAATGCAGTTTTGCATTTAAACATGGAGCAATTAACGCCGGACTTTGCATTTAAATGCGGACAGAGGGAACGCGAAAATTCTCTTTTCTATTAAAACAGAATTTGCGAACTTAAGATCTGTTCATTGATGTTTATAACACGTTGCATAATCGCGTGAATATGCTTTATTAAAGCGAAACATAAATTCTTATGCAACGATATTTAGCCGCGGGTGTACTTTCTGAGCAACTAAATCCACAGACAAACACGCGTTCCTACTTCGGAGATATGGCTTTTATGAAATGCAAGACAACCGTCTTTTGGGCGCAACGCGTTCCCAGCCAGTTAGAATTCCATTACTTAGCGTGAACCATATTGTTGCATCTGTGAGAATTCTGCAACGCTGTTAGAAACTCCACGAACTCTGTTCCAGCATTTATTAATTTGAAACACTGTATTACGTCGTTCAAAGCAACCTCGCGATTAATAGCGACGTCTTTAATGCCGGCAAGCTATCGATCGATTGTTCGGAATCGCTGGTTATTCCTTGCATTCCTAGCATATGCACTTCTTTTCACTTAATTGCGAAATTTACTTCCCATTTGACACGTTGAATGCCGCGTACGCTGCACTTCCCCTCTACGCCGCTCTAATCATTCCGCGTGAAACAAAACTTGATCCGGAGATGCTGGAGAATACAATCGGTTGATGCATAATTATCACGTATAAAACGAACAATACGGTTGGCTATTCCTAACCTGCATAGCTTGAATCGAAAATCACGCGAAAATGAGTCGCCGTTCAACGCCGTTAAGCAATCGTGCGCAATTTTCATTTGATATATTGTATCTTTATTAGCAATCGGAATATGACGTATTTTACAGATTAAAACGGTGTCTTAAAAATCTCGTAACGAGAACCCCAACGACACGTTTCCTTTGATCTCTTCTCAACACTACTAGCCAATTTCTTCGAAGTTTTCCATCATTTTGTTTCGATAGCGAGATCGGTAATGTATTTGTATGATTTACCACTATTTTATGTTGATTTACAAGAATTTTTGACGAATACTGGCAAGAGACGATTGGTAAAACACGACCGTAGATATTTCGGTAAAACTATCGTAGGAGAGAAAATCGAATTAAGAGACAGAGAAAAGCCGGCACAATAGTCTTCTTGTCGGAACAAAAGCTAGATGAGTCAGAATTACATCGACCGATACGAGCCACGCAATTGCAGTTGCGGAACCACCGAGCGCCCTGCAGTTCACACTAATGCTATTCACTTCGCCCGTCTGATATCCCACAGTCCTCTGCAACTAGCAGTCATAGTGGCGTGTTCGTACCACCATTGGTCATTTTCCGCATGCAATATCCTTTCGAGAGCGAACACGAAAATTCTCCCAAGTATTTCCTGCTTTTGACATGTACGGATTTTATTCGACAGGGACGCTCCAAGTCTAAATAGAACGTAGAAGTAGCTACGAG
Source organism: Bombus pascuorum (assembly GCF_905332965.1). Lineage (NCBI taxonomy): Eukaryota > Metazoa > Arthropoda > Insecta > Hymenoptera > Apidae > Bombus > Bombus pascuorum. The sequence continues at coordinate 5,781,818 of NC_083490.1, forward strand.
TTTAACCAAAATGTAGCGCATCTCGTCGCCTCTTCTTCTTTCGTACGTCTCCGGATATCGTTGAATTTATTTTTCTGTTCCCTCGGATAATTTCAATAATATCGCGACTGAATTTTACTTTGTCACTGCTTTCGCATTATTTGCGGATATAGATACAGACGAAGAAACAAAAATTCGTTAGCTTATGGAAAAATTAAAAACGTGATAGTCTATCGATTTTCTTATCGCGCATTATTTTTGCTGTCGAGAGTATAGATATTTTAATTCATTTTGGGAGCAAAAAGAGAAAAATGGAAATTTCACGCTTGAGAATAGTCTGTCTCTGAAGGACTGATGAGAAATACCAGCATTATTCTCTCGAAATGGCGCATGCAAGATATTCCCTTAAGCCCTTTTAACGTGCGAAGAAAAACAGAAACATTTGCAGCGATGTTTATCGATTTAGCTTGGCTGCGAACTCAATTTCCAAGTAAAAGGAACATCTGGGCGATGAAAGATATTTAGAGTGAAATTATACCAAGAATAAGACACGAAATATTTTTCTTTGCCATATTCGAAGTTTGTTCAGAACTGTTTCATCTTGCAACAAATAAAGAAATTGTTTATTTTAATAAAATTTTAATTACAGGATATCAGTGGTAACTTTTCTGTTTCGTATCGCACAGTTACGATATCATACATACATACATTTGCATATACATTATAGATGCAATGGCGGATAGAAGAAAGTTTAAAATTGATGCTTGTGATTATATTATACATTCGTTGCTCTTTTCATTTACAATTCAATTTTGTAAAATTACAGCGTTTTGGCCCATTTTCATTCTTTAAGCTTTCCTTCGGTCGTTACTGCGCGCTGCACATATCTATAGGTACGATATTTAATTTTACTTCGGCGCTTAAATGTTCTCTACGAGTCTTTGAAATTTTATTGCAACTCGTTCTTTTGTAAAAAAATTCAGTTGCTACTCTTTGAAATTTGAATGCTGCGTTTGCTATCGCAATGTTGAACCGAAGGTGTAACTTCATCCTCTATTCCGTGAAAGTATACTATTTAACTTCGAATTTCATAATTAGAGGCAGCTTTCCATTAACGCGTTTTAATAAAAGAACAATGTTGTTACAGTACTCGTCTTGAGTTTGTATAATGTAACATTTTTTCAGTTAAAATACGCTCTATCTAAATTTATAACGTTCTTTCGATTGATAGATAAAACAGTTTGAAGAGGAATCATTGACTGATTATTTTAGGAATCGTTTAAAATATTTCATTTTTATTTTTATATTTTTACGAATTATTTTACGAACAACTTTGAAATTCCAATATCGATAGCTGTTGCGAATTCTCAACTAGGTGACCATCAGTCAGGTTATCGATATAACAGTAACGTATGCACCAGGTTTATAACAATTTTGTGAATTCTCTATAAATCGCCTCTCTATAAATTCCATACTGTAGATACCATTGCAAATTTATTGGTTCGTAAACGTTCGCTTCTTTCGCTCTTCTTATCAAATCGTATAAACCTCATAATTCCAGCAAAGTCATTGCTCGTTAATTTTGAAAAAAATGCAGCATCCAAATTTTATTTCACAAATGTGAGACATCTAAATTCTTTGCCTGATATTTTTATATAATCGATACACCGCGGACAACCAGCACCACAGAGCAATAAATGCATCTAGTTTGTATCTTTCTGTTTTATTTACCTGGTGAAATCCTCATGGACTGAGGTGATCAATGATAAGATAAAATACCCTCTTTACTTGTTCTTTCATTATATGCCGTTTAGCATATGCTGTCGCACCTGACATATCGCTAAAGATATTATGAACTTTATTTTCTTTTTCTTGACTAACAAAGTAAGAATATGGTCTGTTACGGCGATATTTATATGAAAATATTGATAGGTGCTGGCCGTCCACCAACGGTTACTCAAGGGAGCAATTGACCGTTGAACATGGGAAAAACCTGCTTTTCTCTTGTTTCATCGGAAAGCAACGACCCTAAGAAACTTGTCGACTTTTAAAATGTTTGTAGCAATTGACCGTAAAAGATGCCAAAATTTATTTATGGATTATTATGGGCTTGGGTTGATGTTTTGACAGCTGGTGATCGAGAGATGGTTTAAGACAATATTACGTAACAGTTGTTATTATTTGTTATTACTGATTTTGTTTCTCATCTGACCTTGTGATAGTCTTTTCTTTGTATCGATTGCATTTATTTTAAGAGTGAATAAAATATTTTATCCAGCAGTCAAATTGACCGCCCGTGGTAGGCAGGACAGGCTATAAATATTTCTTAGAAAAAAAAGAAAGCAAATTATAAATAAATATCGAAGAATATATTGTATGCATGTTTTATGAAAAGTCATAGGTTAGGAAGCGATGATAACGTTTAAATATGGTTAAATTTGTATAGAAATTTGGAAACGGTTAATTTGTAGGTGGTAGATTTAGTCCTCGATATTTGGAAAAATGCACGGATCCTAACTCTTCGGCCTTAGGTTTCCTTCGTTGCAATGGTTTTTATGGGATGGAAACCTATTCTTTTTAACTTTGTAATTGTGTAGCCTTTTGGAGGTATATTCTCTGCTGTTACTGAGTTTTACTCTAATGACCCAAATTAATCTATTGACACAGTCCCCATCGTAAAGTTTACAACTTGCCAGATAAGAAATTCGGATTTTGCCAAAAATAAATAAGGTGTTGTCCGAGTTACGGGTAGCCGTACCAAATCCCGAACGATAGCAATGAAATTACTATATGAAATCAAGAATTGTACTAGTCTAATAGTACAGTAATAAAAGTGATATAATTATCAGAGAAATATCCACTTACATACTTTAGGTCGATATTATTGGAAAACCATTTCTCACATACTAAACAGCTGTCATATTCTGCGAAATAAAACCGTATGACTACAAAATTAAATTCATCTCAACGCTACAATTTGCACTGTAAGAAGCTTTGTATTATCTATTGTCTGTAAAATATATATACATATTTTATATAATAATATTATATAGATATATATATATATTTGAATTGAATTAAAATAATAAAAAAATATATGAACAACACTAAACTAAATAATTTAATATTCCCTCTACTAGAAAATTAATTAAGTGGTTAAGAAAATATTTATACATGATAAAACTTTGATTTCGATCTTCGCTGAAATGTATAGATATGTTGAAATATGATTTATTTAAATTTAAATGATTTATTTATTTAAATAGCGTGGTGTCGGGGAAAATTCCGGTGTACTGTGGGTACGAAGCAATGAAAGTGCTGAAAGCGTTGAGGTAAGAAGGGTCGTCTTAAATGTATAATGAGGCTTAACTGTATAACATATGGGAAAGATTTCTGGGAAAAATCCAAATGTACTTCAGGTATGAAGAAATAACGGTACTAAAATATGGAAGGTATGAATGGGTTGGTCCTATAGGTAGGTAGGTCCTTTCATTACAAAGGGCAATTAAAGGAGGCGTACCTAGCTATTAGCCAACCAAATTTATGTGCATGTGACAATTTGTGGGGGGATGAGTATATAAGGCAGCCCTTAAGGTGACGAAGACAGTCTTTGAGACAACTTTATAGGTAAAGCAATAGTGACCGGTGTTCTAGGTACTTTTGGAAACAGTATTGAAAAAGTGTAGTGAACAGTGTTGGAGAGAGTATTGAAGAGAGTATTGAAGAGAGTATTGAAGAGAGTATTGAAGAGAGTATTGAAGAGAGTGTTGAAGAGAGTATTGAAGAGAGTATTGAAGAGAGTATTGAAGAGAGTGTTGAAGAGTATTGTGGGCATTGCAGTAACGAGAGTTCCTGAGAATAGCTAAACGAGTACCAGCTGTACGAGTTATCATATAATTGTGAGTAGTAATTTTTAAGTTATCAAATTATTCATTCAAGTTCTGAGTTGAATTGTAGACCATCCATTTAAGTTGTTTTAGTTATATGACATTACTGCATTGAGTTTACGTTAAATAACCGTTGCTTCCCATTTAAATTATAATAACAAAATTTAAAATTAAAATTAAAAATTTTTAAACTTAAAATAACTTAGAGACCACGCACCGAAGGGAGAATATAAGATTTCTAAAATAGTATCCTGAATTTCGTATTCTTTCTTATTTACTAATCCTTTAGTAATTAATTTTCCTATTTTACAAACACGGTATACCTATCGTTAAGAGTTCGTCCGCGTGATAGCACCTACATAAAGTTTTCCGAATAAGAAAATACGCAAATCGGAGTATAGCGAGTTAAGAATACAGTCGCGCCGACGCAGCGGTCCGAAATTTTCCTCAACGTTATGCCAAATCTCGTAAATTTTGGAAGCTATTAAGTTTATCGGGTCGGATAACGCGCTCGAAAGTTTTATAAATGGCGCACAACCGGTCGACCGCCGCCGCCTCCGCGCTCGATGCAATCTACGAAAAATGCTCGTTCCTCATTTCGCTTAATTCTCCGACCGCGTGCCGAACGAAGAAGCAAAAGAAACGCGGACCAACCGGGACGTGGTCGATCGATATATCGTAATAGAAAACGATTCGTCCGTTTCATCGGCGTTCTCTATTTCTATCTAGGATCGCTAGCCACTTTACTTAGTCTCCTAAAGCATCGAAATCTTTCTAACAATGAAATCTCTTAAATGGCTGGTCTTTCTTCAACTTCCATGTCCATTCTCTTATTCTCGATAAAATGTCCTCTAATTTCCAATTTTATTTCGCAATTACTGCGAAATAATTTTATCATGAAGCGTTTCCGCTGTTTGCACTGCATTTAACCACTTGCTTTCGCAACGAAGTCACAGGGGCGCGTGCCAGAACGCTACACTGTAACTTGCCGTGAAGCGTTACTTAACACTTAGCCAACCGAACAGGGAGATCTCCCCTTTTGTAAAGTACATCGCTGCGTGATCGAACGGGGTGATCTTCCTTTTTGACTTTTGCAACACATTTTTTTTTTGTTATTATCAGTTATTGTTTATCTGAAATTCTTCCCAATTAATTGCATCACTTCTTCTGCTTTTATAAAGTACAGTATATAATAAAATACACCAATTTATTTATACCACATTGTAACAAAATATTACAATGCATTATGAATTTCTAATTTCACGTTCAAGTCGTGTTATCTTCAGTCATCTATGTTTTGAATTTTACATATATATTTTTTATACTTTTAATATATACTTTTAATTTGATGTTTCGTATAAACAATAAGTGAAATCGTTATATAAAGTCATTACCGCAAAATATAATTGACTAATTAAATAAATCTTAGACTCCTTTTGTTTTTTACGTAATGAATATTAGTCCTCGATACTTGGAAAAGGTGAACAGCGTTGGCTAAGTGTTAAAACCAGAAAACTCGGTAGTCTTCCACAGAAAATTATGCACAGATACGAATGCTAATTTTGTTTATTATTAATTTTGTAGAGTATGGTATATTTCAAGGCATTCTGGGACACGTAACGCCACAAGACATTCCTTGCATTCTTCGTGAATTTTTTTAACTTTTTGCGGGTGGCATATTCCTTGAAAAATACCCCCTTTGCATGGTTGCAAGGCTAGTAAATAACTAGTAATTACTAGCAGACATCTTTCCACGTTTCTGATAATTAGCAATACGTATACTTTATAAAATTTGTTCTGCTATATTTATAACACGTCGTTGGCAATTTCGAAATAAAAACATTTGGACGCGCGCGGCAAGTGGTTAACTTTGTATACTGCGAGAATACTGCGAACCAGGCAACAAATGATACGCGTGGTAATGGCTTTGTTTGCGAATTCAAATTGCTGTATTTATACTAGTTGGGGAAACATATTAATAGTTTACTAGTTGAGAGTTAAATGAGCTTTCACGTATATGACTAAAAGAGAGTAATTTGTTCGTAGGCCAAGTTGCTACACAATATCGATCGATAATACGATCGATTGATAAAAAACGACAGCTAGCGATTACGTTTTCCATATAATAATTTATTTTTCCAATTACGCATTTAATACATTTAAAAGGACGTGCATTCTATTGCAGTTTCGTTTCAATACTTTTAACGAGATCTGTGATATACAAGTTTTCATTACAATAGCGAACATTCAATTTACAATATAATTAAACCAAAATTTTTTAATGAATAGATAAAGAACAACGTTGTAAAAATGTTACCGCGGTTACAATTCCGAATAATTTTTAGATGGATAATATTACTATTTTCAAATCTATTATCAGCATATAAAATCCAACGATTTATTAAAACTTATTGTACTGCGGTTTTTCCGATATAGATACTATACGAAACAACTAATTAACAAAACACGAAAAAATTCATACGCTCACCGAGTTATTTATACGAACAAAATTCCAATATATTTCAATTATTCAACAATTTTTACAACTATCGATCCGTGAAAATTGTTACGATAGAACGATACAATTATTAACATCGCAGGTTTCTCGTTATTGTAACGAACGAACAACAGTCTCCTTTAATTTTCTAGTAATATTTCCACCCATTGTTCATAATTCGTCAACGTTGCAAACTGCGTTCGTTAAACTAGCCGTAGGAGAGATTAAACTTTCACGAGGTTTCCCAAGCCGTTTCGTTCTTCGCGATTTTGCAGCAGACTTGCCCGTCTTTCTCTGACTTGCCATTGGTGCGATTTTACCGGGAAATAGCACGTTCGATTTCGTGGAATATGCAGAGGGCAACGGTAATTTAGCAAATCTCAAGGCGATACGATTTGCACGGTCTAATTCGTCGCAAGTAGGAAGGAAATAGTGGCCTCGGTACCTTCTTAGTATACCGTATTTCAAACCTCTCTTCAAGACTGATTTTACCTTTAATTAACCAAACGTAAATCAAGGGTGGGTATGAAATGTCGTTGAACGAGTTAAATGAAAATTTATATCGCGGGAACTCGAACTTTCTCGTTTAACTTGAAAGCATAATATAAAATATTATACGTATGAAACATTACAGGCGATCGTAACTCTTCGTAGTACAACGTTCGGTCAGCGAGTAACGTATTATTTAAACTAATCCGATTCAAGCAAGAATAATAAAAAAGAAAACGCGTAATATAACGGTTTGATTCTTTTCGATAGCACGGTTAATACATTACAGTTTTTATATCGGTTACCATAATATATCATCTTTATTATATCTCTGATTATAAACTCACTTGTCGCTTAACCTTCCCATCGTCCACGTTAGAACCATAACTGATATAGCCAATAATTTTACTAGGCGTAGATCCCTTTGTCTCGCGAAGATCTTGGATAGCCGAGACGATCAATGCAACGATCTTAGACGGCCAGAGTTTTCGCATTTTTTTCTTTGGTAACATTTTCGCAGCTCTATTTATCTTTCGTGTCATTTCGACCACCATCGAACCACGACCGAACGGCTGGGAAAACGAACGTTCGCGCGTTCCAGGAAGAAAAAGACGTAGACTTAAAATTTTGCAAGATCGTCGCTAGCGATTACCAAGAATCAGCGACAAACATCACAAAAAATTTAACTATTTACAAATCCCGAAAATATCGTTTGCACGGACGCTCGTTTGTTTCGATCAGTGAACTGAACTTAACTTCACTCGAATACGCGTGTACATCGATAGGGAATAATCCCGAAAGCAGCAGAAAATATTTGCAGAATCTTGGTCCTGTTTGGAAATTCTAGTTTGCCATGGGATAAAAATTGTCGCCTGGCTTCACACGAGTGAATTGTAATTACGGAAAAGTGCAAATTTACCGTGGTACTTATTGATCCAACTAAACAAGCATATTTCGCTACTAATGAAAGAGACGGTTTTAATCGTAATTATCAGCGACTGACAATGAACGATAATTAGCGACAACAGAAGTTGCGCGTGATTGAGAATGTAGGTGTTGGTAACCAATACGCGGGTACTACGTGCCGCAATTAATCGAAATTCAAAACAGTCTTTTGAACTACCGTATTTGAATTCGAGTCGTTATTTTCCCCCGATCGGCGTCATTTTCACCGCAACGACGACAAGATTGCGCAGCTACAGTTTGTTTGATAAAGAGATCGATCCGAATTCTTCGCGCGCGTTTAATTTTCCATTCGACGCGATTGTTACAACGAGATATACATATATCATTATGACATTATAGAGTCCGTAAGAAACGTAAAACAAGTAAAATATGTGAAAAGCTTCAGAATGTCGAGCGTCCAAAAAAAAAAAAAAAAAAAAAAAGAATATTAGAAGCATTTCGATTTACTTTAATTCTTTCGTTAAAATCATCAAAGAAAATGCATCGTCCTTGTTCTACCGATGCAACATGATACTTGATCACGCATCAGGTTAAAATAAATAATATATAAAATATAAAACCATCGCAAACCGCAGAAATAACGAGTCTCTCAAAGAATAATATAAAAATGCTAGGAAATGGAAAAGACAATAAATTCGTAATTTACTAAAAAGGTAAATTTGACTTTACAACTTTCTTCAAACGCTATACGCGCGTTGGTGTTTTATCGACGTACGGTATATAGCTCCTCCGACCATCCCTGGCTACATAGATCGGCTCTTTTTCCTCGCCTCGATCAAACAACTTTATGGACATATTTCTTTCGGTCAAATTATGTAAAAAAAGGCATCGTCCTGAATAATACATCGGACCTCGTGGATGCACTTCACATCCGCGATATCAGTTTCAAGAAAGCGTAATCGGCCTTTTACTGTTCCCCGTTGCTTCGATAAGAGGAGCACGCAGTTACGTGCAAATTAGTTTCCGTCAGAGATACGTGGTCTAGCCTTTGGTACGTGAGAACGTCATTACGATGATGGAGTGCTAAGGTGTTATCAAACGCGAGTAAAGAATGGAGCAAGTTTATCCAAGTCTCGCGTGTGTCGTTCTAATTTGTTCGGCTTAAAATTGATACGTAAGACCATGCCGCGTTTCTAGGAAGCCGCATGAAGTCGCTTAGAGGTACATAGAGATTACTTGGAAATTAATCAACACGCTAGCGCAAAATTGGCTTTGCTTTTGCCTCTACGACGATTGCAAACAGCATCGGCACAGATCTTTCCCTTCCAACGAAGCTCTTGTCAGAGACTCTCGCGTACTTTCGTAGTATAATTCTTGTCAATGAGTAATTGAAGAACAGCACGCACGGGATACAACAAAGTATCATAAACGCGTATAATTCTCGAACGTGATAGAAAACTGAAAACTCTCGAATTTCAGGATATCGATATTGCAACTATTGCTATAGAATGTAGACAAACAGCCGAAAGTAATACGAGCCAAAATCCGTAGATATCGGACGATTTTATTCTCGAATAAATTCATCTATCAGCTATCAACCAATAGAATTTTCGGACCATGAAATAATTCCTTCGAACGATCTATTGTACGCGATCAACGTGAAACCTAGTACGTATCATACGTGGACGATATATAATTTTCTTAAATAGACGTCCAAAGTTATTCCATAAAGTGGGAAATAAATTTCAGGGATTTATAAACCATCTGATCGAGCAGAAACGCTTTCTATCGTAGAGAAGAAAGAGAACTTTTTAGCGTCCATTAAACGTCCGTGGAAAACGGAAACAAATGCCGTGGATATCGAAAAATACTACCAGGATCGCCAACTTCAGCACCGCTAATTTAGGCTAATCGGGCCAAGCTGGAAGTTGGCCGGTTCGCGGTAATCTTATCGGAGTTGGCGAAAAAAATGGAGAGTTTTGAATGGCACGGAGGTCGAGGCGAGCGGCTGCATTTAGCGTTAATATCGATCGATGGCAAGTGTAACCAGCTTTTTGCGCGGTTCTTTTCCTCGGCTGAATCAGGCAACCAGCAGGCGGTCTGCAAATTGATCTGTCGCGGAGAAAAAACGCACGATACGCGAACCAGCGTTATTACGATGATAGAACGTTGGCTTCTTATCGGGTAGACGACGGTGAAAAAAAGGAAAACATGGAATAAGAAAAATAAGGAGAGGAGAAAAGAAAGGGGAACGCAGGTTGGAAATAAGCCCAGCACTAACAATCGCCGTGCAACATTACCGCTGATAAGTTCCGGGGCTAATAAACACAGACACTTGTACGCCCCGTTGCGAATTAACACACAACGGTTTAAGCCTGATATCTGAAACGACACGCGACTGGCTTGCAATTTGCATAGAGTGCAGTTAGAAATGCAAACGGTCACGGGAAATCTCAATTTCACGTGGCAGCCGTGTGAGAGTCTGCAACAAGCATAATAGGGAACGAGTTAATAGAGAAAGCGACGCGATTTCTCGATACGTCGTTAATCTAATTTAGTTCAACTATTTAGTGCTAGCTCGTTGAAACGCCACCGGAAATGGCATGTCTATAGAACGATCCTACATCAAACGCGTATTGTTGATTTTAAAGCTCAGAGTTTCATCGAGATATTTTTATATATTCGCGTACGTGCAGGCGATAAAAGTTGTGTATTTGCGAAACGACATAAAATTAATTTTCATTTTCAGATATCGACCTGTCAATTAATATCGCCAAGCACATACAGTAGCTTTCGCTGCAGTATTTTAGATAATTTCCGGTTAGCTTTTATTTACAATGACTGCAGAAACGATCAGCAGATAAAAGTGCGCACATTTTCGATTTTTGTTCCATTATTTATAACAATTTCTAAATATTTAACAACGAAAATGTACAATTATTCGACCGATGTTAAAAGAACATTTGCGTATTTAGAGCGCGTGGAAAATATTTCATTTAAACGTGGACTGATATATTTCGCATTATCCTACGTTTGATCGCCTTTTTTCTATCGAAAGAACGTCTTTTATCGGAAGAACTGCCGATTCTTTTCCCCTCTGCACGGAGCCCTTTAAATGCCACGGTTTAATTCCTCGATCCAATCTACATCTGAAAAGAGAACAGAAAAAGAAACCCCGAGTGTATTATTATAACACGGAATCCTTTAGAAATTAGAGAACCTTATCATTCCTAAATCCCTTATGAGAGAAATTACATAATCGAGCAAATAGGACAAAATTCAGATTATAACGGATCGATGTAAATGAAGAAACGACGTATAAAAATTGATTTCATTTTTTAGGCAAAGGACGATCGTCTTTCGTTTGATAAAGGCAAACTTTCGATGAAACGTTAACGCATTAAATGATATAAAGAAGAATCTTGTCACGCTCCGTACAAGATACGAGACAAGGTGTATATTTTATAAATTTTTCCACTATTTAACAAGCTCTTTTATTCATCACGACGAAGTCTGAAACGACTCGTACAAACCTTCTGGTGAAATTCTTTTTTTTTAGCTTAGTTAAGTAGATGGGACTGCGAGATGCGGAACAGAGTTAAAAAACGAGAATCGAGAGGCAAGATAAGGCACGTAGCTAGGAAACTTCTGGAAATTTCTTTAAACGTTAAATATTACGCGGAATAGGAACAGGAAAACTGCGTGAGATTGTGGCTTGCGGCGCGAGAGAAGCGATAAAGAGTTATTAACATGAAACTAGTAAACGTTGCGATAGCGAGCATTACATGCTAGCTTAAAAGCATATTATAATACATGATTGATGAAAGAAAAACACTGTACTTAATTCTAAATCAAATTTCCTTTCAAGAGTACGTTCGCTTATTTTCCAGTTGGTTTTTCTTGTTATATTATATTAAGGGATCGTAATGAAACCGATACCTTTGCCTGATATCTTGCAACGTGCAACGAATAATATGCATAAATATTGTTTGATTTACAAACTCTATTTATTCTCCTAATTACAGTTCCTATTAATGTTAACAACGGATGGATTTTCGTGCTTTTTATAATTACGATTAAAAGCTTCAGAGAAGCACACGATGGAGAAACAAAATTGCATGTTTCGAATAACATCTAACCATAGTTACTGAATATTCATAAAACAAATATACCAAATGTTCGTGTAAAACAAAAAAGATAAAAGCTATTTTGAGAACTAACATTTTCGTTCTACAGTCACGCGTTTTCTGAAGAAACATCGGCGACAAAATATTTGTATACATCTAGGAGAATTTCGTACGGACGTAAACTGAAATATAGCAAAAGTCAAAGCAACGTAAAAACAAAATAAAAGGCGATGTAAACGAAGAATTTAACGGCCGTTATAAAGTTACAAAGACCACCCCTTAAACCTTCTTAGCAGTTTACGAAGGTGGCAGATATGATCTACCCTCTGTCGTAATTAAGTCGTGAAAACGCAGAACTCGCACTGCGTGCACCCCTTTCCTGACATTTTATCACAGGTCCAAGTACCAAGTTCTCGCGTTAACATACCTAAAGAGAAAAACAACGAGAGGAAGAACCATTGTCACGATGGCGCGAATAAATCGTCCTTCTACGATATCACGAATAACATTCTCAAACATCCTTTTCGACTTCTAAAACGCGACGGTCGCCGTGTGTGAGCTCTATCGTAGTTACGTCGTTAAAAACGTAGGCTCCACGTTACGTACAATGTTTCCGAGAAAATTTATTAGAGATCAAAGCGACAAGCGGCTCGCGTCGGTGAACACGAGACGGTAGCTATCGGCGCGAAAGTGGACTTGTCAGTGCTTTATCGTTTAATATTCTAAGTGGTCGTAGAACGAGGTAGTAGCGTTATTGCCCTCGTTAAATCTAACCGGCCGAGCTAATTATGCAAGCAGCTGAATTATTTCGCGTCCTCCTGGCGCGTATTGCAGAAAGTGCTGACCGCGCGAGAAAATTTTAACTGCATTTTGTTCGCGGCTGAACAATTAACTGTTCGTCGTGCTGTTAATTCCTTTTGCTCCGCCCGTTCGCTTTCTACCCGTCTCGCCTCGCGTTTAGGTACCTTTCGCCCTAGTCGCTCGATTCTCGAGAACTTTGCGAAACTACCCTCCCATGGATAAATTATAATTCTTATTGTCCACATCTATAACACAGAAACGGTATATCAATTATTTTCAAGATTGCACGTACAATGAAGCACGCTTCTAAACTTAACAATACGAAGCAACGACGGATACGCAATGGAGTAACTAATTCGAGTCTGATCGGCTACCTACTTGATAGTAATTGCAGCGTTATATCTTGTAGAAGTAATTACCACGTTAAAAGTAATTATCTCGATATGTGGCCCTTGCACACGAGTAAACCTTACTGTTAACTGTGTTAGCTGCGGTCAAATCATACTATTACCACATCGACGATCGACATTCAGTTTCAATGTACAATCGGGAACAGCAATAAATAGGCAAGTAATGGAAGCATCTATGAAATTCTATCGAACTAGTACTAGTGTTATATACGTAAATTTGCTTAGATATATATCCTTTCATAAAAGATATAACTTAGAAAAAACGAAACTGGCACCCCGCTGGGGGTAGCCGCCCACATGCTATATTTATTTTTTATTTTTATTTTTTTTTCTTCACCAACAAGATTAACACTTTACCAAATGTCCATAAGGACAAATTGTAAAATAACCAAAATAAAATAACATATATATATATCCTTATTCTACATATGTTATTTCTAAAAAAAATTGAAATCACATTTATATTTTTGCGAACTCCATTAAGTATCGTATCTACTCCCACTATCTGTCCATTGATTTTTGCTCTCGGTAAATGATCGTACAAAATATTCCCAAGAGAATTTAGCTTATAACTTTCCGTATTAAATATTTTGTAATAGCTTGAAAATCACAGGAATTAGCGGACAAACGCGTGGTCCAAACGATACCACCGTTCAACGTACTAGTTTGCCGTTATATCGCTCCGCCTATTGATAGGCAAACACTAGACGTTTTGCTCGTATCAATGGACGCGTACGCAGCGTAGCGAAAATTATTGGCGTATCGAACGCAGCACTATCCGACGGTCTTTTTGTTCTTCTTTGTTCCGCGTTATCTTCGTGGAACTGCAACGCGACTAGGATTTCCAATTCTCGCGTAGATCGGTGTCGTTCAACCTATGACGCTACGATGTAACGCCCGTCAACTTATCATTCCCAGCATCCACGATCTCCACGCTATAAATCAAACCTATGATGCATCGAACTTGAGAAATGGAACTTCTATTTCACTTTGCCCTCCGCGATTTGCCGTAGACCGTCGCCAGCCGAGCGTAAGTAGTGGCCCATGGAGGAGGCAGTTCGGATAAAGGAAGATCAATTAATCTCTCGTTTCTAAGACCGACGTGCAGTAACGACACACAGTGGGAACATTTGCTCGATCTAGCCAATCGACAGTTTTGTCAAAGCCTCTGCAGGCGAAAGGAAGGTTTTAACGTTACAAAATGGGGAAAATAATTTTCCACGTAATCGCGTGTATCGCCCTATAATCGTTATGATTATAACAAATAGTTATAGGTGGTATTTTTGCACTAAGGACTAGGATATTACTTTATTATCAAAGTTTCGCTTTTTAGACCAACCGGACTTGACAGTTAGTGACTCGGGGAGATATATTTGATATAACGTAACAGAGAACGAGATAATATTAACGAAAGATTAGAATTTGTCGAGGATTACGTTTTAAACTGCGAAGAATACTTGGAGCAAACCGAAGGAAATTAAACATAAATTTTCTAATACGTTAAATTTAATAAATAAATTAACATTTTATATATATACACGTAATTTAATTAGTTACATGTAGTAACAATTTAACCGTAAGAAACCGATCATACTGATTTGCTGTCCTTATACCGTCTAAATTTTATCATAAATAGATAAATAGATCATAATCACCGACAGAATTAATTTTCACCAATTAAATCGGGTAACATCCACCTCACCGTGCGACGTTTAGCGATGGGACGAGGATCTCGAAAGAGTATATGGTTCGGCGAATACGTTTTGCATTGACGAACAAACGAAAAAAGAAAAAAAAATGAAAAACACACACGACAAGAAGAATTAGAGGGGAGAATGATTCTCGATGATCTCTGTCGTTTGGCAAAGCGGTGTTCGGGAATAGTCCTCCAGGTTTTTGTTAGAGACGTAAACGCAAGTCTCTCGGAAATCAGAAAGATCGGAGGAGGATCTTCGACCATGTATTCGCATTCAATTACGCTACATCCGTTTCCCCCTGTCGCGTCGCCCGCGCTAGTCTAAACGTGCCCAGTGAAAAGCCACTTATAGCGGATACAAACGCCATTGTATACGGCGAGTAAATAAGTTCAAAGAAACGGAAGCTCCTATAGGTCAACATTACAAGCAGCTATTGTGGCGAACGTCGACAAGCCATAAGTACAGCCTTATATCGCGTGATTCAATTATCGCGCACCACCGCCGCAACGTTGAAATCCTGGTGCCTCTGCCGTGCAACCCGCCTCTTCTAGCCGAATAATACATGAATCATCTACGAGAAGCGAGAAACGAGAGAACAGAAGCGCATTACGTGGGTTTTAATTAACGGAAAAGGATAATACGCTTCGAGTGATGGCTTATTCAACCCTTGTTGAAGATAGTCACGTACCGTACTTGCACTCTCATCCTTAAAGCGTTGTAATAATTCCATATATATGTATATACATTTAACTACTTTTTAAATAATCGTAACACTATGAAAATACGATCTCTTGAAAAATGTATAAACTAGAATTTGCAAGATAAACAACTCTGAATGATATAGTTAGTTAAAGTTATAGAAAGATCTATCTGGACGTACATGCGCAGGAAGCTCTGCCATTCCAATGCGTATATCGTCTATATTATCATGTTGCTGCGCATCCACGGGGAATTTTCCTATTACAACGCGTATTTCCTCTCGATCTCTAATTGTAAAATACGAGTTTCTTAACTACGAACAAGGTAACGCTGAAAAATTGCTGCCAGAACCCTTCGTTTATCGTCGTGCACCGGATTACCAACAAGAATGATAAATAAGCAGGGAAGCATCTGGTTACACGTAAACGGTTATACCGCGAAAGTTTTTCCTAACTGGTTCTAGATCTATTTGAATTGTACGCGATTACTTGGTTCGATGATTCATATTCGCGGACCGGAATAAGCGCGTCTGTCTTGTCCGATGAGTTTCTGTTTAGTTATATACCGCGGATAGATCGTGGTAAATAGAAGCAGTCGGAAGTTTCCAGTGTTCAATATCGGGACGAGTGACATCGCGTCGTCGATCCTGCGTCGATGGTGCATTAAAACGGCACCGTTTCACTCGAGACTAGGATACGCGATATATCTCCAACGTCGCGTCGTACGCCGCGTCGATGTTTAGCGCTATAGACGATCTTTAATAGCAGCATCGCGGCCAGCGTGCTCGCAGGCATCATTCGCTAGCGAATACGATTGCCAGAGCTGGAAAGTGATCGATTCGGAGAAACAGGAACGAACGAAAACCGGGCAAACTTGCGAATCGAACGCTCAGTCAGTATGCAGAGTGGAACGATGGAAGCGCATCCTGGGAATTACCGGCATTCCGTCGGATCATACTAGGATTGCGCAGTTTCCATGCGAGCTCGTAATCACCGATTGGACTTACTCGAATGCAATTGATCCGCGGCTAATGGTTGCACTCGCGATAATACCATAACAATCGTACATCACCAACGTCTCTGATTCAGCCGTAGATTACGTCGGTTGCATCGCTTGCCATTCAACGATTTCGAAAATTATTCCCTGGCCCCTTTAATGAGAACTTGTTTACGGAAGTGCATAATGCGGCGCATCGCCACCGATCGATCTCAACTGCTGTACACCGCACGATCGAACGGTTATTTGTAACTTTCATACGACGATTGAGGTTTGAGGTTTACGGTATCAACGATAAGCCGGCCGAATTAGTTGGTTCGTTACAAGCCGGTTGATCGAACGTCCATGCGCGCCATTTACGTCACGTCGGACATCGTGCTACTCGATCGAGAAAAATATCGCTACCCTATCGCTAGTCGTTGAAAATCGCATCATTGGATTCTAACAGAACCATATTTTTATCGTATTCGCAGGCTCGATTGTCGAATTAATTTTAATCGCTATGAAATCGGTGCATCGTTGCAAGATCGCCAATTAACCGAGGTAATTGTAATGGCTTCATAAAACGTTAGCGTGGCGATAATTTAAATTCAACCGGAGCACATATTCCGTGGAAGACGCGGCGTGGTGCAAGTTCGATTGGCCATTACCAATTCTGGATGCAGATAAGCCTAACTGCCGTCTAGAACAGCGGTGCATAAGATCTCGACAACTTACGACGCTATCGGGTCTCATGAAGAATTCAGGTCCAGCCGGAGGTTAAGTTCTAGAGGAGGCAAGTTGAGCCACGAAACTAGTTTCCGTCTGTCAGTGTCTTATCTAGGTGGAGAACCCACGGGAAAACGTCGTGGCTCGTTAATACTTTAATTTCGCGCACTCCGGTCCTTTGTGACACAGCCACACCGGCTGACAAACGGAACTCCATCGCGACTCGACTCGACTCGACGCGACGCGACGCGACGCGACGCGACGACGCGCCAACTTTCCGTTCCGCGGAGGAAGCTTAATTGTTTGCTTGCCGAATTGTTGTTAGTTAAAGTGGAAAGTTGCTGATAACTCGGAGAAAGGGAAAACGAACGTGGCGAAGAAGTAGGAAACGCGCGTGCAAGTTGCCGCGATTCGAGGAATAGTATAGGAAGGAGGGCGACAGAACGAGCATTAAGCGAATGGATTCTCTCACGACTCTATAGAATCTGCCAACGGAAGTGCTAGATCATCCAACCTGATCGCCTGAGCCAGGAAAAATGCCGGTGAAATGTTTCGGATGTAAAACTTCTCGGATCGTTTCATCAGGGTTGTAACGGTTAAGCGTTCGGATCAAGTGAGAAAGTTTCTGATTGGACCGGACTGCTTCAGCTTGAATTTCAGTGTCTTTCAACCGGAACGCTGGCAATCCAATCTTACGTAAATTTAAAGCAAACGCGACGGAACGTTCTCTTCGGAGATGTTCACCTTTACCTCGCTGGAATCCGCTAACCTTTTTCTAGTTGTTATTCATCGATGAGAATCTTCGGCAAAGGAAAATCCTCGCGGAGCGTACCCTCCAAGCGTGTTTGTTTATCGAAAGGTAGAAAATGAAGGATATCTGGCGAAAATTCATAGATCGTAAACGAATGACGCGACGCGGTATAGCGCGAGAGAAGAATAAACTTTGATTTTGAGAATCGCGCCACTCGTATTCGAACTCGTAAAAGTAAATAGCGGCGAAGGGATTGGTTCCATCTCGGTGTAGTTTCGCGTTACGCGGGCCCTGTGCCAGACCGAAGGCACAAAATTTTCTCCCGGTCGTAAATTTCATGCGACCGCTAATATCGACCCTGACCGAACCTCGATGAACCGCGTCGTGAAACCGTCGAGGTTTCGTTCTTCTTGAACGCATGCCAGTATAATACGAAGGAACTTAATAGGATCGGATTAGAACATCGCCTGCCTATGTTGCGGTTTAACGACTCCTTCAAGAGATACGTTGCATAGCCAAAACTTGATATTAACTACGATACGTTAAGGGTGTTATTACCACCGTTATTTATACCACTAAAGAGATTTTCTTCTCACATACAGTACGTAAATACGATTGTTAAAAAATATCATGCCGCGACAACGACAATGGTCTAACAAGTTACTGACGTTGGGAAGGTAGAACTAAAACAGGTAATGAGAACTGAGGAAAAGAGGCTCGTCAAGAAATCCAACGAGGAGTTGAAGAAGAAGGGCATTAACCCAAAATAGATCTCTAGATAGAAATGGTTCTCATACATGATATTCGTGATAAGAACGTGACTTCTCGTTATTTCTTAAAATAGAATCTAACCTGATATTTTGTATCGTTTCTTCGTTTTCATTATTAATTTTTCCTATTTATTAAACAAATCTTATCGGTAAAGTTATAGCAAGGAAATAAATCGTAAGCTATCCGACGTACCTTCGCAGTTAAAATTTATCGATCGTGTAACGTATTCGCTTCATTGGCTGAAAAGTAACGATCCAAAAAAGACGTAAAAATATCGTCGGTACTACTCAACTCAAGTTTTCTCGTCGGTTGGCAATCTCGATGACAAGGGTCGTCACCCCGACGAGTCGGTAAATAGCGCGAGAAGAAAACTCCGGTTCGGTAAATCTCTCGTTCATCTCTCTAATTCATAATCCGTCTGAAGGATAAGCCAGGATTTGCTCTTCTCGGTGGTTCGCGTTCGAATATAAGCAGGCGGACGGAGGCATCCGATACCCCTCGTCGCTTTCCTCTCACCCATATCTGGCGACGACGCGACGAAACGCGACAGCTGTGACAGTTCGGAGAACAATTTGAACGCACTGGTCGGCGCTAATGCCAGGGCCAGCTACGAATACATTTGCAAGTGTAAGCCACGACCGAACGAGAAGCCCTGACCAAATACCAGACGAATGGCAGCGTGGTAACGTTCTGCTCTCCAGCATCGACTAACTGGAACGACTGGAAGTACCGACTGGAATCTCTCGACGATCGAATCGCGAATATGTACCACCGCGATTCGAATTCCTAGCTGGCAGGTCTGGCTGCCTGTCGATCGGCCCGATTATCCGTCGCGGTCCGTTTAGAGGAAATCCGGTCAGTCTGCGGAGATATTGTTGCTTCTGCTCTATCGATCAGTCTGACAATCAGATGATAACTGCGCGTCATGACTGACGGTTTCTGAAACGTTCGGCTGAAAAATCGCTCGATTTTTCGACCTTTCCAACGTTTAGATTCCAACGTTACATGGAGAATCAACTGTATCGTATCGTTGGACGTTGATGTCGGATTTGAATAAAATCACGAGGAAATGTTAACGTTACGTACGCGCAAATACGCGCTACGCTCGTACGTTCCATATGCATCTCGAAATTGTAATCCCTTTTATTCTGTCAGTTTTAAACAAACTCGCGACTGCGACAACACGTTTACAACAAAGACAAGAAATCTCGTACTCGTACAGTTTATTACTTCAAATATCTCGTTTCTGTTGATTATTCCACCATGTATTTATTGGTAAAATCAAAATTCCTAAAATTCTGGTTTATTCGATCTCTCTTGCGCCTACAAATTCTCGCAACGATGTGAAATATAGGTATCGTCGAGCTGTTAGGAAATTGATACAACTAAGAAAACAATTCTCGAGAAAAATTAATAACAAGTTAGGATCAGATACGTTAGGACTTTCGTCGACGTTAACGTTTCCGTTAAGGTCTTATCTCTGCTTTAACAAGATAAAGAAACTCGAAAGCCTCTAAATCAAACTTCATTCTTCGTTCGTATACCCGTGCTGTTACAACTCACTCGACTTCTCGCTATTACCACTCGCGTCTGTTTTCATACTTCGTACTCTCGCGTCTCGCTCTTATCCCACACTAGCTACAGACTTTGTTTACCTCGTTCATCCACGGTCACGCTTTTACGCTCATACTTTTCACATAAATTCAAATGCCACACAACTTCGTTTAGAACCTAACGTAGCAGCAACAATAGACGAACCCTATCGATCGATGCATTCCAGCGCAAACATATTGCAACGAGCCAAAAAGTGTGTGGCGAGTGAAAATCCGTCTAAAAGAAAAAAAGCGTATGAAATTCATAGATACCTATACGACATCCGCGTATATGTGCGCGACGAATATTAGTTTTGTCCAAAGATCCAACAACAAATGACACGAAAAAGTAGTGAAAAAAGTAAGACAGCCCGGGAAACAGATGCAGAGCGGAAGAGGCGATAAGCTTCCAGCCGAGAAGACCTATCTGTCCGCGGAAGCAAAAAGTTCGTTCATTTGTCGTCCGGCGCGCCGTTCCGTGTGTCCGATTCGGGGGGAGCGAAAGTTTCAAAAACGCTAGCTCGTAACACGTGTCCAGTGGCTCCAACTTTTTCCACGCGTGGATGACGAAGATTCTTCCCCGGTAGCCACTGATCCGAGAGTTACATTACGTTTCTCCCGCGTGAATCACGTTCTACGAAGGCTAGACAATTTGATCATGAAACCGAGTTACGGCCTGTATGGCCGAGCATCTGAGAATCTGCGGGAACCGCGAGAAAAGTAAATAGAACGTGTTTACAAAGATCCACCGAAACATGGTCACGTACGTTCGCATATTCTTGACAGTCGCGTAGAGGACACGCGAACTCCCTCGAGTAATCGCACGTCGAGCAACTCGATTTTTTCAGAGTACAATCGATGAC
Source organism: Bombus pascuorum (assembly GCF_905332965.1). NCBI lineage: Eukaryota > Metazoa > Arthropoda > Insecta > Hymenoptera > Apidae > Bombus > Bombus pascuorum. The sequence goes on from NC_083490.1 coordinate 5,802,991, forward strand.
GAAATAATACAAGAAACGGGAATGAATTTTTTCTACGAAACAGAGTTACGTGCAACGTTACTCGTATATCAGATTCGAAAAAGAGATTCAAGAGACTTGCCTTTCGGAGGAACGGTTATTACTTCCTACTATTCACTGTTCATGCTCGCGTTGGGATTAAGTTAAGTCAAGGATATTAAATCGTCGAGAAATTATTTTTCCAATATATATATATTCGTTGCACGCGTATTACATATTACAACCGATATTTGTTAATCGTAAATTGTAACAGCCTAATTTTTTTTTTTTACCTACGATATTGTTCGTTTTACCTAGGTTATTGTTTATCATTCGCGGGAACAATCCATTAGAATATACATGTACAGTGTGAATGTTGAATCCTGATTAGTAGAGGTTAGAGAATCTTTCAGGTGGTATTTCGATTTGAGTGCCCTGGGGCCCCTTTCTTGAGCGTCGAGCAGCCACGTGGAGTTTTAGTCGGTATGAGTCCGACACTACCCGATCCTTGCTTGCAGGGATCGGGTGTCCATGAGGATTTCTCCACGTTAAAAAAAAAAAAAATAGTAGAGATTATTAGCAATCCGATCAAAAATATTTTTATCAGGTAGAACATAGATTCAAGAGATATTTCACTAATTCGAGAATTGGGCGATCGAGCCAGCGCGATTGACATCTTACACGTTTGAACGATCACTCGAGACTCACCGAGTTGCGTGTAAACATCGGGCAGATTTGATGCTTTACCTATACGAAGCAGCGGTTGCAACCGTTATTCGAAATAAAATAAAAACGCTATACGCATTATCTGCGAACGCGGAAGGAATATGTGCCCGTTCAAAATCATTACCCACAAATTTATTACTAAACGAGTTCAATTTTTCTCTGCGATCTGATTAAATATTTTACATAGAATCACCCCTTAACAGTATGTATCAGTTGCCTGGTTTCACTTTCTATATTGTATTTTAATATACCACAAAATATTTTTGTTCTGTTATTCACGTTTATTTCAAAAACAAAACATACAAATGAAAATAATGCTAATGTCCGAATATTTTCCTGTTAACTATCGTTAACATACAAATCAAGGAACGTACTTGCACTAGTATTTAAGTGGATCAACCAACCTAGAAAAGGTTCGATTAGAGTTCGCACAAATTTCTAATTGACCAACGAATTTTCAGGAAAAGGAAACGTATATAAGGGACGTTTCCTGCTTAAGAAATTGGGACTACCGTAGCTGTCATCGCTTTCAAATCGAGCAGTTCCTGCATAACGAAGAGAATCAGAAACTTCTTCGAGGATCATAAATAGCAATAATACGATGCAATCGAATTTTTTTTCGCATCAACTTGCCAGCATCGCGGAATCACCTATGAGCTCCAGCGAGGTATTTACAAAATTAAGTTGTTAGAAAATTACGAGTTTTCAAAGATAGAACACATACAATTACCAGAAAAATTCTTTTTTTAGGCAACTCCGGGGGCAGCCATGAATATGGATATAATCGAGGATGAGCTATCCCGTTTTATGACTAGATCAATGACGCTACACGCATCACCATCGTCAGAACTCGGCAGTTTCGCTGGTTGTAAAGCACGGTTCAGTGGAACAGGAAGCAACGAAGACCTTCAGAGCTTCATTACAAGCATCACGTTGTACAAAGATGCAGAGCGAATCAACGATGATACAGCTCTAAAAGAGCTACCATTTTTACTGGAGGGGGAAGCCGCTACATGGTGGACCCAAGTAAAAGAAAACATTTATAGCTGGCCAGCAGCTATAACATTAATAATTGAAAGATTCAAACAAAAAAGACCTGCATATGAGATATATGCAGAAATATTTTCTGTGAAACAAGACGAATATATTCCAACAGGAATGTTTATTCGTCAAAAGCAGGCTCTTTTCGCGGAACTTCCACGTCCTCATCCCGAGGACGTGCAAATTGACATGCTGTATTCGCTGTTAAAGGCGAAAATACAAAAAAAAGTTCCGCGGGATTCGGTGTTTTCCATCGATCAACTGATCGAAGCAGCTAATCGCGTCGAACACGCGAAAAATAAAAAAAGAGTCGGAAAATACCGCAACATTGACATCAAGGCCATGAAGATCGCCTCGAAATTAAAAGAAAAATGTTCGCGTTGTAGGAGATCTATAAAGAGCGGGCAAATGAGAAATATCAACGTGGATTGCTATAAATGCAATTTGCGGCGGGCTGAGCGCAACAAAGTTCTCACACCCGAGACAAGAAACCATGTCTATGCTCCATTACAGGGTTTTGACCCTAACATCAACCCATTTAGTAAATAATTTTGTTTAATCGACCAATCGCGGAGAGACGCGATCGCGAGAAAGTACGTCAACAGGAAAGTCGTAAATTCCCGTTACGATTAGGTAATCGACGCCACGATCCGATCCCCTTATTTCTATTAGGATAATAAGGGTGGTTCAATTGAGTTTACACTGTATTAACATGTATAAAATATTTATTTCAATAACTGTGTAAAGATAGATTTGTTACGCTGTTGCGTATGTACAAGTTAAGTGATTGATTTAAGTGTAGAGAACCATTACAGTTATGTATTGACTATTCTAACTGTGAAGAATACGTGAAGTTTAGTGACGATGCTGTGTCGGAGGAAAGCTAGTGATGGGTGTGTTTAGCGCACTGGGCCATCGGAATTGTTCACGACATTTTTGGTTAGGAAAATGAGGGCAGTAATCATTGTTTCTGATTTGATAATAAGAAGGTTGGTCGACTAGGAAGAGTCTTAGCCGCCCTCGATAGAAAGTTACTAGTGAGAAGCATCGTATGTGAGAAAAACTAACTTTCCCGTGTCTTGTCGTAGAAAACAATAAACTTTAGAAAACGTTTTAGTAAAAAGATCTTTGTTCGGTCTGAAGGACTTTAACTAAAATTCCTGAGATTTGTGGTCGGTCCTCAAGACTATCGAGGGTACACAATAAGGATGTGTGGACATCTGGATTCCATGTTACCCGCGATGAGTGGCCTGGGCTAGGTAGAGAGTCGGCCGACGTAACAAATTTACTTCGATCAACATATAAGCATCTCGGTAGTATACAGTCAGTTGTACATCAGTTATCAACAAGTTATCAATGAATTATCGATCCAATGAACGAGTCATTAGCGATTATATTTTACGACCTGTACACTGTACGAGTGTCTCGTCGATAATATCTATATATTGATTTATTTAATCATTTTAAATGTACCTGACGGTTTCAACAACGAACCATCTCGTCATTAAACTTCACCGACCAACCATCCTCTACACATAAACCTCTACAAATTGTTAATCCCGACGTGAGTTGAACACGACTAAACAAACCTCTACATTGGTACATACATTGCTACATTTACAAAGTATATATATATATTGTTCCCGTAAACGATAAACAATACTATAATAAGTATATATATATATACTTATTATAATATAAGTATATACATATACTGCGATATATATATAATAATATAATATAAGTATATATATATATATACTTATTATACTATTGTTTATCGTTTACGGGAACAACCCATTAGAATATACATGTACAGTGTAAACCTCGAATTGTAATCAGTAGAGATTATTTTGTTATTGGCAGTTCGATCAAAAATATTTTTATCAGGTGGAGCATAGTTTCAAAAGGGCTTGTCCTCCGGCTACTAATTCGAGACTTAGGCGATCGAGCCAGCACGAATGGCATCTTCCACGTTTGAACGATCACTCGAGACTCACCGAGTCGAAACGATCTTTATTAGATTCTCAAAATCTGTCTACACGTTTCTCCGATCCGACTATGGAACGATACTGGTGATACAATACCGTCTTAACGATACCAAAGCCGAAGAACCATGGGAAAAATCGAAAACGATCCGCAACAAAGGTGGCTGCCTTTGAAAGACAACGGCGCTGTGATCCGGAGAGCAATTAGACGAGGAAAGGCGCAGGACGACGTAACTGCCACTGCGAGCTCTCGGCAAAGACGAGAAAGATGGGTATAAGGACCGAGGGAAATTAAATCTACTCGTTCCAGTACCCCATCTACCCTCATTACTGTGGAAAAGCGTAAAGATCCCGGTGAGACGAGAAGACATTGTTACAAGGAACGAGCAACCAGGAAGTCCATGTTTCCTTTTTGAGAAGTTGCCTTTGGTCTGTACGTGTACCCGTGTCCCGAGTTACACGCAACGGACACCATCGTCGGCTGCGACGTGAATCGCTTCGCCAAGAAGAAAGTTATCCCTTTGCAATTTTATTTCTCGCGTGCGACGGCTTCGGTAATTGTTAATCGGAAATTGTACCCGATTGTTACCAGCGTGTTCCACTGTCAGCGAATTCAAAAGTTATTAGGAACGTAAACAATGTTGGCAACGAGGATGCTTCTAGCTTCGATGACCTCTAGACAGACTTGATCGATCGTCCGGTTTAGTTACTCCGAATGTAAACCGAAATGGACTAGTTCGCACGAACGATCTATCGTATCGACCTGTTTAAATGTATCGACGAATACGATCATACTTTTAGAATTAACGCAATTAATATAATTACTCTACTAATTAATCTATTGTGCGATCGAGACATTCACGAGACGAAGTTTGTAAATTTTGTAAATTTTAGTGCGAAAGTACTTAGAAATAATTTCATTTCCAAGTTTCTTTAGCATTTATTTTTAGAGTTAACTGTAAATTATTTATTTGTAATTGTAAAAAATTTATTTGTAAATAAATGAGTCGTTTAATAGTAGAATAAATAGTACGTAATTTTTTAGTATTCCTCGATCCCTTAGCTTTTAAGCTGCTTTGATCTAAAAGAAACTATGATCAAGATTATGATATATCGACATAATTCTATTTAGTTTACTCAGAGACATATGGTCCAGATTTATCGATAGAACACTCGGTATAGGTCTAATATTATTATACACTCCGAATTAAACTCATAGCTGAAAAATTTGTTACGTTTATGCTTGGTAGACTAATATTACTGTAATACTCAGGGATTGTACTTGCAGAATCAGTGTAATCTGATGCATCCACGAAACAGAGCTATATTTCCTAGTAGATACATATTAAACGTATGTACATCTTTCCCACAAACGTGTAAGCGGATTAAAACAGGAAGAAGTACAGAATGTCAGATAAGACTCAAGCGCATGTGAAAGTCAAAGAGCATAAGATTAATCTTTCGCCGTATCTGGTTCTCGTCAGCTTCTGTGACTTATCTGGTAAAATGTAATTCAGCGTAATCGCGTCAATTGTAATTATTATCTTACACGCGTATGCAAGTACGTCCATACGAATCCCATTCGTTTAAGAAAAAAGGCAAACGATACTTTGACGTAGCTTTCGAAATAATTCAAAGTGCACAGTTTACAATTTTATTTTCGCGATATAAACGAAGAGATCCTATGACGAATCGAAACGAGAGAAAATACTTTTCAGACAAATGACATTGAAATCTGATCGAGTACGCGTAATACTTTTCGTAGCCGCTGTACGTTGTTTATCACTTCGACTTCTCGACTCGAAATAAACCCAAAACACATACCTCGATCAGAAGGAAAAATGGAATGACAAATTAAACGACGATCATGGATGTTATCAACAACAGGTATCGTCTTGACGATTGGAACACTAATTTAATTTCCGACTCGACGCTACTAGTGTTGAAGGTGGCTTGACAATTCAGAACATCCTAGTGGTGATTAGGTTTATTTGCGGGTGACCGAGAGCTATGTCCGACATCCTGAAAATCAATGGGTTCTACAGTGAGTGCAACATGATCCGGACAAGAGCAAGGTACAGGAGAGAAACGGTTAGATAGGCACAAGATTGGCCTTGCTGAAACAATAGCTTTGCCTTGACGGACGGTTGGTTACTGGAGATAATTATAGATGCCGCAATGATTTGTATTAATGGGCTACGTGTGATACTTAGCATACGAAGCAATTCATCATTCGCGATATAGAATACGTTGCTTCATTATGAACTACGATCTATTAGCCGAACTTAACTTTGTATTAAGAATATCTTCTACCATTATTGAACAAGATACTTAAAAATTCAATGTTATCGTCGCGGAATAAAGATTATTAAATATTACGCATAACACGATTCAAAGCTTCTTCCTATGAATTCACGAATATTTAAATATATACAGAAGGAGATGCTTTAGCTCGCAACGATGTTTTAAAAATGAAACGAGTCTTTCGATATTCTAATAAATATTCATTGAATTTTGTATTCATGTATATCGAAATAATTGATCTTTTCACGTCATTTTTCAATTAATTTTAATTTTTCAAGTAAAAATGTACGCTATCGCAAACGACGAAATACTTTAGATTATAAACACGAATTACATACGCGCATGTGTCTCTTAAGTAATAACGGCAACGGAATTTATTGCCAAACATAGCGTTATTATTCCAAAGTACCTACATATAGTTGTTGAACGTTAAACTACAGTCTATGGTATTACGAGTAATGTACGATTTACATAGGTTGATGAAAGCATCACGTTACGTTTGTGCGGCCACAATCAGTTAAGCCATGATGATAATGACGATAGCGATGGTTACGACAATAAAGTTGAAATTTAGCTGTCACATAAAGCTATCATAAGCGTGTTGCTGTTTCGAAAGGGACCGGAATGACAATTAAACGAAAACGTCGGCAATTTATCAAAATCATGAGATCGAAAACCAAAAGAACTTTAAATTCGACGATCAAATCCAGATCAGAATATTTTAAGATCACGTTCCTGTTGCAAACGACAAACGACGAATAAATTTTATCGCTCGTCTAATTTGTGTCCGATTTTTGTTTAAACTAACTGGCAAACGTTCGACAGAGTTTCGCTTTATTATGAAATGGACATTAAAATGACAAATGGTTTTTCTCAGAGAATAACGCGAACAATATTTACACCGTGCAAGCATTACGTGATGCTCAAACTAATGGCGAACACCGCGCTATTTTTATTGTTAAATATAACGGTTATCCAAAGTCACTGCGAATACGGTCAACCTGTGTGTAAACATCGGGCAAATTTGATGCTTTACCGATACGAGGCAGCGGTTGAAATCGTTATTCGAAATAAAATGAAAACGCTATACGCATTATCTGCGAACGCGGAAGGAATATGCGTCCGTTCGAAATCATTACCCACGAATTTATTACTAAACGCGTTCAATTTTTCTCCGTGGTCCCACCAATTATTCGACGAAGATGCTTATCAATTACGAGCACGTTTACGGTTTATTCGGTATTCAGCATCGCCTATCCAAAACACCTACGGATTTTTTAATTATGGAAATAGTTCACAACTATCATAATAACAAACGTTCACAACAACAACAAAACGGAAAGTTTCCTCAATTTTAGATAATTTCTTTTAAATACATTTCTAACGTTGAATATTAATAAATGTTAAATATAACAAAATAATGTCGTTGTCGCTTTGGAAAAGGAACCTGGTCGATATAGTATATTTGGTATACTGGTATAATAATTTGTATAACATATAGGCAATATTTAATATACCCCTACTTTTCATCAAAGATTGAGCATGAAAACCTTGGTATATGGTGCTTCTTAGGTTATTCCGAATAACGATCTATTGTAATCGGTTTATCAGAGGCGCGCATGGTTAATACTCCCTGTTAAACCCTTGTATTACATGATTCCTTCGGATATCCGAAGTAGTTATGATACTTCTTAAATAATAATAATAATAAATTTCTCCCACAAAATGTCTCGATAATACTTCAAAATGTATAAAACTTGGAGAAAGTACAGTCGGCGAACGTTAGAAAGTAAAAAAGGATTTATCTGTATTATTTGTAAACTATAGGTCACCGTAGTTAATACACGACTGTTTATCATTTAGTCCTGGTCTTGAACATCTACAACTTTGCTATAGTTAATAGAGTAGTATACATATAGCATGTAACTTGAATTAAACTATACAAAATTTATTCGTGTCTCCTTATAGCAAACATATATTTAGAAATATTTTTCGTATAATTTAACGCAATATGTAAGATATAAGATATTCTTCGTATTATTCATTTTCTCTATAATTGATTGCGGCTGTATTTCTCACGATTAATCGGTCGTCATCCCCATTACTCGGACGAGATCCTCCCAAAGGGTCCTAGTGTTCCCTTTGACATATCATGAAGCTCGACCTATTCGCTCTGCATAGTGTACCCTCACACAAATTCAATTGTTTATGAAAAAGTACTAATTATTCGCGAAACAATGGTTTTTATTTCTTCTTTCTTTTAAACGAAGCTTTTACCACTTTATCTGTGAGATTTTTCTGATCGTTATAAAATTTATAAAATATTTTTGACGATATTTTCGCGATATGAAAAATCATTTGTTTTCAACTTTTCTTTTAATATTTAAACAAGGGTTTGTTTCAAGTAAAACTTCTTTCTGATATCTACATAGCGTGAGACCGGACACGCGACACAACCGGCTAGGGGAGTGATTTCACGTGAGACAATAAATCGGAAATGTACAATAAAATTTTTTCATATGACGTTTCGCTTCCGAGAAAATCGAGTTTGAACATTTGACAAGACTTTATAATTTTATATAGAATCACCTCTTAACAGGTGTATCAGTTGCCTGGTCTCGCTATGTATACTGTATTTTAATATACCACAAAATATTTTTGTTGTGTTATTCGCGTTTATTTCAAAAACATAACATACAAATGAAAATAACGCTAATGTCCGAATATTTTCCTGCTAACTATCGTTAACGTACAAATTAAAGAACGCACTTGTACTAGTATCTAGGCGAATCAAATACACCACGAAAGGTTCAATTAGAGTTCGCACAAATTTGTAACTAACCGACGGTGTTTCGGGGAGAGGAAACGTATATAAAGGACGTTTCCTACTTAAGAAATCAGTATTACCGTAACAGTCAGAGACATAGCAACCACTTTCAAATCGAGCAGTTCCTGCATAACGAAGTGAATCAGAAACTCCTACGACAAACAGCCATGAATACCAATAATCCGATTTAATCGAATTTTGCTTCGCATCAACTTGTCAACATCGCGGAGCCACCTATGAGCTTTAGCGAGGTATTTACAAAATTAAGTTGTTAGAAAATTACGAATTTTCAAAAATAGAACACATACAATTACCAAAGAAATTCTTTTTCTAGGTAAATCCAGGGACAGCCATGAATTTTGAGATAGTCGAGGATCAGCTGTCCCGTTTTATGATTAGAGCAATGACGCTGCCTATACGCATCACCATCGTCAGAACTCGGCAGTTTTGCTGCTTGTAAATCACGGTTCAGTAGAACGGGAAGCAACAAAAAATTTGAGAGCATTATTTTAAAGATCACGTTATACAAAGATGCAGAGCGAATCAACGATGATACAGCTCTAAAAGAGCTACCACTTTTACTGAAAGGGGAAGTCGCTACATGGTGGACCCAAGTAAAAGAAAATATTTATAGTTGGCCAGCAGCTATAAAATTAATAACGGAAAAATTTATGCAAAACAGACCTGCATATGAAATATATGCAGAAATATTTTCCGTTAAACAAGACGGATACATTACAATAGGAATGTTTATTCGTCAAAAGCAGGCTCTTTTCGCGGAACTTCCATGTCCTCATCCCGAGAACGTACAAATTCATAAAAATTCGGTGTTTTCCATCGAACAACCCATCGACGCAGCTAATTGCGTCGAACACTTGAAGAATGACAAACGAGTGGGAATCAACGATGATACAGCTCTAAAAGAGCTCTACCACTTTTAAGGAAGGGGAAGCCGCTACATGGTGGACCCAAGTAAAGGAAAATATTTATAGCTGGCCAGCAGCTATAACATTAATAATTGAAAGATTCAAACAAAAAAGACCTGCATATGAGATATATGCAGAAATATTTTCTGTGAAACTACACGAATACATTACAACAGGAATGTTTATTCGTCGAAAGCAAGCTCTTTTCGCGGAACTTCCACGTCCTCATCCAGAGGACGTACAACTTGATATGCTGTATTCGCTGTTAAAGGCGGAAATACAAAAAAAAGTTCCACGGGATTCGGTGGTTTCCATCGATCAACTCATCGACGCAGCTAATCGCGTCGAACACGCGAAGAATAAAAAAAGAGTGGGAAAATACCGCAACATTGACATCGAGGCTATGAAGATCACCTCGAAATTTAAAGAAAAATGTTCGCGTTGTAGGAGATCTATAAGAAGCGGGCAAATGGCAAATGTCGACGTGGACTGCTATAAATGCAACTTGCGGCGAGCTAATGATAAAGCCAAGAAAAAAAGAATATTTATATCTGGTCAGCAGCTATACAAGTGATCAAGAAAACATTCACGCAGAAAAGACCTGCATACATGGTTGGTACATCCCAACCGAAATGTTTATTCGCCAAAAGCAAGCGCTTTTCGCGGAACTTCCACCCTCATCTCGATGGGATGCGAATTGATATGTTATATTCGCTGTTAAAGACGAAAATACAAAAAAAAGTTCCGCGGAATTCGGTGGTTTCCATCGATCAACTCATCGACGCAGCTAATCGCGTCGAACACTTGAAGAATGACAAACGAGTGGGAATCAACGATGATACAGCTCTAAAAGAGCTCTACCACTTTTAAGGAAGGGGAAGCCGCTACATGGTGGACCCAAGTAAAGGAAAATATTTATAGCTGGCCAGCAGCTATAACATTAATAATTGAAAGATTCAAACAAAAAAGACCTGCATATGAGATATATGCAGAAATATTTTCTGTGAAACTACACGAATACATTACAACAGGAATGTTTATTCGTCGAAAGCAAGCTCTTTTCGCGGAACTTCCACGTCCTCATCCAGAGGACGTACAACTTGATATGCTGTATTCGCTTTTAAAGGCGGAAATACAAAAAAAAGTTCCGCGGGATTCGGTGGTTTCCATCGATCAACTCATCGACGCAGCTAATCGCGTCGAACACGAGAAGAATAAAAAAAGAGTGGGAAAATACCGCAACATTGACATCGAGGCTATGAAAATCGCCTTGAAATTGAAAGAAAAATGTTCGCGTTGTAGGAGATGTATAAGAAGCGGGCAAATGAGAAATGTCGACGTGGACTGCTATAAATGCAATTTGCGGCGAGCTAATGATGGACCCAAGAAAAAAAGGATATTTATAACTGGTCAGCAGCTATACAAATGATCAAGAAAACATTCACGCAGAAAAGACCTGCATACATGGTTGGTACATCCCAACCGAAATGTTTATTCGCGAAAAGCAAGCGCTTTTCGCGGAACTTCCACCCTCATCTCGATGGGATGCGAATTGATATGTTATATTCGCTGTTAAAGACGAAAATACAAAAAAAAGTTCCGCGGAATTCGGTGGTTTCCATCGATCAACTCATCGACGCAGCTAATCGCGTCGAACACTCGAAGAATGACAAACCATTGGGAAGATATGTGAACATCGCCATCGAAGCTATGAAGATTGCGTCGAAATTTAAAGAAAGATGTTCACATTCTAGGAGATCTATAAGAAGCGGACAAATGGGAAATGGCGACGTCGACTGCTATAAATACAATTTGCGACAACATAAGCGTAGCAAATATAGCAAGCCCTAAACAATAAACCCTGTCTATACTTCGTTACGTGGCTTTATCTCTGACAGCTCGATTTAGTAAGTAATTTACTTCGATCGGCGTATAATTCTACAAGTTATGATGTACTAAATGTGTGAAATGATAAGTCGGCACATGTTCCTACAGGCAAAATAGCATTATTCTACCTATATATATATATAGACACATTGGTCTTCCTCAATTCTATTTATTTCTTTCTTTCTTTCACATCAGATTGTAATTACTTTCTAACATTTTCACTTATTCATTTCACACAATTATTCATTTAGTAACGTATTATATGTATATTACAAAGTATTATTTTAACCTATATTACTTTCTAATTATGTGAATTGTAAAAATATATATAAATATACATAATAGTACGCGATTATAGATTTTGTACCAATATTTAAATAAAGTAAGTAATATGAAAATATACATATGGCTACCTTTTTGATTAATTTTTAACTTGCATGAATAGTACGGTGATATATTTAATACTGACAATTACATTCCTTTCGGTCAAACGATTCGATCAAAATTTCCATGTTTTCGAACCTTCAGCAGTCTCTAACTAGCTCGATGTAATAGCTACACTTTTGAAAGATACTTATATTTTTCCATCAAATAAAACGTAATACCAAAAGTGAATATTAACAAACGATCCTATAAAGATACAAATTATGAAGCTCGGTACGTTCTGTAAAAAGATACATCTTATTTGTCAAAATATAGCTGAGATAGATAAGCTACGCCGATCTTTAATAAAAGGAAGTAAATTTGCATATCGCGAACAATGATTAACTCCTATACAAACCTATAAAGATACGTAATTCGCTATTTCATCTGGTTTGACAAGCAACGATGCCGGCGAAGAAGTATCAAGCCAACAAACAGCTCGTCAAACGTCCAAGCAGCCGTGCCAACGAACGACGTCCGGGATGGAACCATTCGCTGGTAACGAACGATAAACTTTCCCCGACATAGATAGAGGAGAAAATATTTTCCATTGGTTGGCAAGCCGCCTCGATGGATCCCTGGGGACTCGTTTCGATCCTATGGAGACAGCTGGTGGTCTTGAGGAACAGGCCAACGCCATGCTGCAAACGTCGAAGAACGACCCTCGAGGCACGAAGAATTTTAGTACCGTCTCGTCGTCCAAAGCTTCGCCACTTCTTCCGCTTCGTGTCTTTTTTATCCATTTGAGACGAATCTACCGAAATTTTCAAATTTTTTAACGCGCCAATCTAACACAACGTTCAAGCAACGGGATTCATACGCTCGATTGCCGAGGTTACTTCCCGTGTAGTCCGGCGGAATAGCCTTACCCGTGTCCATTTGCCGTGTCTATCTTCCAGCTTGAAGAACGTCTTTCAGAGTCGATAGTCCACCCAATTCTCCGAGATCATCCGACTCGGCAAGCATCCAAAACGTTGTAAGATCCATTTCCGATTCCGTTTCGCTAATGATACTGCTAAACCAGTATCTTCTATTTTACAACGCAGCTCGTGTTATCCAAGTATGCGCCTCCAAGTAGTATCTCCATGATTCTCGATCCCGCTTGAAAAGCGACGAACGGTCGAAGTTGGTAAGATGGTATGTTTTTAGCTCTTTCGATGTTTACGACGTATTTCATTTAACCCATATCGTAATGCACTTTCGGCGAAGAAGCACCGAAACTAGACGAGATTTGCAAACTTTCTACATTGTTGGTTACGGCACAAACTGTTAATTAAGTCACAATGAAGATGGTGAGTATCACGTACTCCGTAGTATTTGTATTGGAGTCCATAGTTGATGACGAGGTCAAAGCACTTTTATACTTGTTCGCGGCCACGCCAATATGCGCTCTGACAAACGTCGCAGACAGTCGCTGAAATTTATATCACATGAACGTAGAAACAGTCAACGGAAATTTCGAAGCTGAGAGAGACCCATATCATTGCGCCCTTGAATATTAACGATTGTTTCGGTTTACAATGTTTAGAGGCAAACGAAATCAGGACAGATTGTTATTGCCGTTATTTCTAACCTTCAGCCGGATTTACATAAAAACTTTAATTCTTAACGTTCGTCGATATAATACAACTGACTATTACGAATTTATCCTCTCGTTGCATTATTAAATATACCTATACGTTTAAAACACCTCAAATTGGAGAACATGATGTGATCAAAAGCGAAAAGAGGTGAACGTGTTGCGTTAATATGACGACTACCGACAAGCACGTAAGCATAATGGACGCCACGGACAGCGAACGATAAAACCGCGACGCATGCCAGGCTATGCCGATTAGAAGCGCAAATTAACGCGCTGAGCCACGACCACGTTCGAGACGCCGCCGTTCACGTTCTCGGAGCAAGTCAAAAGCGCCTTCCGCGAGTCGAAACGCATCCTTACTGACGCTACGATGTTAGCGCATCCGGTACCAGGCGAGGCGGTCAGCCTCGCGATGAACGCGTCCGATTACGTCATAGGAGCGGTTCTGCAGCAGCGTGTGAACAACACGTGGCAACCGCTGGGATTCGTTACAAATTCGCTGACCCCCTATATTACAAAATACAGCGCATACGATTGTGAACTGCTTGCCGTGGAAGGGAGAAATTACGTGATTTTTATTGACCAGAAACTCTTCACGCACGTGTTTAACCGGTTCGCCATGCCAATTCCGACATCTAGATTATATCGAGCAATTCAAAACCGATATCCGGTATATAAAAGGCCTAAACAAGAATGTAGCCGATGCTTTACCTCGCATCGAAACGATAGGGAAATCCATAAACCGCCGAACTCTTGCGGTTACATAAAAAAAAGGTATCGAGTTACGAGAAATCGTCGATTCTGGCACGTGGAAAAAGGTACCTTTGTCCGACCACGACATGAAAATATTTTGCGACGTAACGAGCAAAGTCGTTCGACCGTATGTACGCGACAACCTTTCAAAAAGAAACAAAACACAAAATGAAAAAAGAAACATAAACATTGGTAATGGGATGATGTAGCGACACAAGCCAACGGAATGTTCAAATCTTCTAATATTTATCCCATATTATTGTGCCTTTGTATACTAACTACTGTTTTGCTTTACAAGGTCTATCGGGGCCGTTTGTTATTGCCGTTTCTTGTAATCTTCAGCCGGAATTACATCCGAAGGATAACTGCTGTTTGTGCTAACGTCCGTCGACATAAATGTATAAACATGCTCTCTAGGATTATTGTTATATTATACACTATCTTTTTTTCTTTCTATGTTATACTATACATTTATAGGATTATACAGTATCTCTTGTACTTATACTGATTTTGATACAACTGACTATTACGAATGCATCCGTTCGTTTCTTTATAAAGACAAACCTACACGTTTAATCCAGCTGATTTCTCTTGCTCTTTTCCAATGAAAATAAACGATGCGTATCAAAAAGCTTTTAATCCATCAATGTTAATTGAAAAGTATCGCCCATCTCGGGGACAATTTTACGCCAGCGATAAGTCAAAAACGTGGAGCGCGTAAGAAAATTTAATTAACACGATACAAGCTATAATTCAGGTATTGTTCGCATCGACAGAGGCCATCGTTTCATTAAATTGTCCAATTAAGTTGGAATGCGTGGAGTCGCGTAAAACAGCCAAGTAAATCGGCGTTTAGCGTTGGCCATACAAAACCAATTCGGCGCTAGCCGACAGTTTGACGCGGTCGTTTCATTCGTAGCCGAAAGTATAATTGCCCGTTCGAGCGAAAGCCTCGTAAAGAGCTTCTACTGCGCGATTCGAAAAATCCAGTGCAGACAGATGCGCGGCTACTGTCATAAATGAAACGGACACGCTCGCCGATCGGTGAAACCCGGGATAACCAATCCCTTCCATTACCACCGATCTGTAAATTTTCCAGAGTTTTCCAATCCAGTGTTGTTCTTTCCAAGGAATTCGAACGTTTTTGTCGTTAACGATATAGATATTTGTTGTATAGCGTAGCTTAACTTTGATACGATCGCGAATTACAAAGAAACGCGCTGGAAATTACGAACAAAAGAAAACGAGGCATCTTCGCGGCGAATTTCTGACAAAAGATTGAATTATTCAAACGCGTATTCATTGATAAATACCAAAAGACAATCTTCTCGCGTTCAAAGGAATTCTTCATCAACATGGCTATGGATTACGGAATTCTTTGAAGCATTCTTAACTCCGTTGAAGTATTAAAAACTTTTTAGTGGAATTGAGTCTTAGTTGGAAGTTGTACCGCTGAAAAACGTGAAACGGTTCTTGGCTTTGTTCAAGGATTCGAAATTTTCCACTCGTGCACGAAACGACTTCCGTGCTCGGACGTTCCAAATTTCCAAAAAGCTTCAAGTGCTCTCGGTTACACGGCTGTTCCATTATGTTGCAAACAAAGTATCAAGGATTTCACTATATTAGAACTCACTTTAGGTACATTTTCACCAGACAACCAACGCTGTTTACCTTTTCCACGTCACACGACTGCTCAGCCAGAGCACGAAAGAGACAATTTGAATTACAAATTCACGTTCGCTGCCAGCACTTTACTATTGTTACACGTTCGCTAAGTGACGTATATCCATAGTAATAACCCCCTAAGTGCGAGAATGCAATTGTAGTTGATGTTACAACGATTAAATGACGTGAATTAAATTCGATCAAATTTCCCTTACTAGTCGCGAAGCAAAGATAATCAAATTTGTCAGATCGCTAAATACTTTCTAATTATATTTCTAATTATATTTCTGCGCTGAACACGTTCGCTGCGAATCTTAGTTTCGTCTCGTGCAACGCTGTATGCCAGCAAAAGATTGTCATACAATATGCTTCTTTATGTTGCGAAACTTTACATACGTGCGTAACATGGATCACAATGAAATATTCTTTCATAACTTTGAGATTTTTAATTCACGTGTCGCATTAGAGTCTACAACCATAAGGAATAATCTAAAAGTACGCGCTAAGGTACAAAGTAAAGTAAAAACGAAGAAAATAGATGGTAAGAATCGAATCTTTTTACTTCTACAACTCGTAGATGTTTTCTAACATCGAAATCGACTATAAAAAGGTAAACAATACGACTATCTTTTTCATGCGTCAGCGCTGAAAAGCATATTGTAAAAACGAAGAAAATAGATGGCAGACACGGACGGTCTTCTCTCTGGCGAGACTTTCAAAAACACTTGGTGAAAGCTAATTCCCTGGGATCGAGGATGCGTTTGCAGCGCGTCCTCTTCAATTTCCAGCATTGGAAGCGAACGCGGAGAAAAGCGATAGAAGAAGAACACTGAACAGCCATCATTGCGCGACCCTCCCTCGTCGTAGACTCCACGATAAACAATAAAGTCGCTCTGCAAGCTGCATACTCGCGCACAAGCTGCGACACACAGTGGCTTGCTTCACTTGTATACATACGTGTAGCGGGACAAAATTAGAGAGGCAACCGTGAGATAACTGTGCTTGTTTACGAGACCGTAAGAGCTTCGTAGGTAGTTTTAAAAATTGTGCGTATAAAGAGAGCGCACTTTTCGCTTCCTCTCGCGTATACCGATAAATATATACTCCTACAAACGAGCGAGATACATAATTCGCGAGAATTACGTTCGCACAACTCCCACGGTGGTCTACGTTATAACGCAAGATTTGTTCTCGGTTCTTAAAATCTGCGTTCTTAAATACAACCTAGACAGATCAACTGGATGGATTAACTGCTTGCAAAGTTTCATTTGGAACACTCTGATTTACCGCTTACAGAATTTGAATCTATCGATGCAAATATTTCGAAACGTGGTGGGCGCAGGAGAAAATGTTTTCGGGAATGTTTCAAGAAGATCGAGTAGGTTATGGTTAGATATACAGTGAGAATCGAAAGTGAGTATGCCTTCTACTATTACCGCCTTATATTATTTTACTGTTAATTTATATTTCTACTTTATTTTCATACTTTATAGCTTCTCAATGAATTTTCAATTTACGCAACATACGCGTGAGAATTTTTTAATAAATTTCGTCCCTTCGAAGTGTATACTCATTTTTGACTCTCATTATACGTACGGTATCTGTTATCATTTTTTTTTTTTTTTTATTTAGTGGTTTATTTACAATCAATTCTCGTACAGAATTTTAAGTAAATTATTTTGGCGTGGTATTGTAACTTGGATTATAAAAGTTTATAGTATGTTTGATTCGTTTGATTATCACTTGACACTATAATCGTTAGTATCATTTTCGTGATATTGGTTCTCGACGCTTAGCATCTCGTATTTTATCAGGTTGTCTGAAAAGTATTTACCTCGACAGAACAAAATGGATCGTACGTAATTCGACAAAATAATATAAAACAAAAAACGTTGTGCGTCTATTATTTCCTCATGAAACGAAAGAAAATTTTCCGACAACCTAATAGATTCGTTAACCTCTGAATCAGGATATTCAAGGTTAAGTCAAGTTGCGTGAAAGCTGGATACATGATAAAGCGATTGATACTAAAGTAGACAACGAACGGATAATTGGATAATCGTAATAACGTCAGTTCGTTTAATTCGACGCTGATAATAAAGTGTTTTTCCGGATGTTCTGAATGGAAATTTGATGTCGATTGTTTAATTGCTTCGAACGTGCGATCGAAACGGAAGAATCGGAACGAAAGCACACCACAGGTGCAGAAATTGAAAGTTTAATTAAACCGAATAGATCGGTAACAAACGAAACGAAAAGAAACATTTTGTTTCACTTCTCGTTTCGAGCTGTAGAATATAAGGTGCAGCGTGGAACGGCACGTCATTTATTTTTGCTCGCTTCCATCATATCTGTCATAAAAATATTTCTACTGTAACGGATAGAACGTACGAAGAGAAAAACGCGTTCTCGTTCAACAATAACTGATATTTGCTCGACCGTTTCCAGTAAATTAAAACAGCTTGTACAAAGCAATAATACGAACATTATTTTATTGCAATGTGTGTAATTAAACGATATAAATTCCTCTTCATGCGTGTTCCATAATTCTATATTTACGTAGCTTTTGAACTCTCTTTGTTCATCCGACTCTTACGCGGATGTCATAGCGGTACGCAAGTATTGCAGGAGCATAAATGTGAAATCAAATTCGTTGTTTGGTATTTTTATATTTGTTTTTTCTACTCGTTAAACGCATAGAAAGCACGGTCGTTTGAAGTACAAAACTTGTAACTTATAAAACAATTCTCACAAAGAAAAAAAACCTCTGCGGCGTTGTATTGAATCTCCTTTGTTCGACCACAGTACACACAAACGGGACATTGCACGAGCGAAACTGCTTTTAAATTTACGATGACCATCGAACAACTTTCATATTTGCAGAACAAAAAAAGATATGAAATCGCGTGGAAAGCTCTATCCATAAGTTACGATCGTATATTCGCTCTGTCCACGAAGTCACACGTATAACAAACTTGATATAATTGCAGGAATATCGGTGAAGAGATAGGTATACTAATTAAACGTGAACGACCATCGAGAATACGGCGTCTTGAAACGACAGAACGAAAGAAAGAAGGAGGTTGTTCCTCCGAGAGAAGAAGTTATCGTAATAAAAATGGAGAAAAGGTACAACGAAGTAGCCTCTCTTTATGCAATTTAGCGAGACCATTCGTTCCACTCGATTCAAGTGGAAGTGTAAAGTGCTCGACCGACCGGTACACCGTCCGGTGAATAATAAATTAACGAAAGCCGGGATTATCGACGGTGCTGGATTACATCGAGTCCGCGGGATTATTGAACTTTTATCGGGAAGACACGGGTAAAGAGAGGGGAGCGGCAGAGAAAAGAGAAACGAAACGGTCGGCAAGGACTAATCGTAAAACGGGCAAGAATAGGAAATGGAAGAGACTGCTTTTCGCGAAGGAGTCGCTTGGCAATTCGCCGATCCGATAAACTCAATCAGCTTACTCATCTACCTACGTGTAGCTGCGCGTCTACTAATGATCCTTAAATCCAGTCAATCTCAATCGAGCTTCTCTTGTGTCCTGATTGCAACCTGTACAGGCTCGCCAAAGCGACGACGCGACGTTCCCGACTATAATCGAAGTTAGAAATTCCCATTCCTTTCTCCCGCGATTCTTTCCATCGCGATCAGGCACACGTCTTTCAATTTGCGCAGATTCTCTCAACGAGAAGAGTTGATTACAAACGAGATATAAGAAAAACGTACGAAGGAAGAAGTAGCAACATACTTGCACGATAGTAGCGAGGATCGCTACCTCGTCGCAGGATATTCAATATGAGATCTAAAAGAAGAAAAAATAACTTAGCGGTACGCGATTTTCAATGCGAATTGTGTGACAGCGTGCGAGTACAATTTAGCGATTGAATTTCGATGCGATCCGCTCGAGGGTTTGAACAACTATGTCCAAGTGTCTCTAGAGTTTCTGATCCTCCGTCCTTTTCCACGAGGGTAGGATGCGCCAAATTCCTTGCCGGAGAAGTGGCTGAGCGCTGACAGACGAAGAATTAGTTAACTTCTTAAACATTGGCGACGACCGAGAAAACACCACCCTGAGGATGTTGGCGCGGAGCACAGGTCATCCGAGTTAGAGAAAGCTCAAGGTAATGATGCTCATCCGCTCGCGTACCTAAGTTCGACATTCCAAGGGTTTGCGATACGTCAATTGCAATTGAGGTGCCAGACGAAACTTCGACTATTCCGTTAATTCTACAAATTAACCCTTTGCATTCCCCTTTGCTGTCCCGCCCGAGGGAACATCGTAAATCTAGCAAACAACTCGGTTGTCTTCTCCAAGGGGACACAACGATTATATAATATAATAAATAATAATTTTAAAAATGATATAATAATAACAAATATAAAATGTACAATCGATCTTTTCGAAGTTATTTTCATATTAAATGAAAGTTTCCTGTTACTTCTAGAATATTTTTAGCCGCGTCCACGTTATTTTGCATCTTGACATTTTGTTATATATTTTATACAGACGAGAGGGAAGAGACAAGCGTAAAAGTTTCATTGAAATTGTTTGAAATTTCGATGATAATTTTGACGGAGAAAAGTTTAAAGCGCACGTTGTTATCTTCCTTTAACGTAAACTTGATCAGGCGTGATTTTCATGATTCCCATAAATCAGACTACAACGTTCTGTAAATATAAAATCGCGTCAGACGAATGCAACGGTCCAGTTAATTGGATAAGAGTATCGCCAAGCTTTCGTTTACGATACAACGCGATACGCTTCATGAAAATACGCCAACGTGCAATTGATCCAATGCTCGTCAGATCGCTCGAATAAGCAATTATTCGATCACGCGGGCAAAATGGACGCGATTCACGGCAGACAGAATTAACTGGAAAACGTTAAAGTTAAATCTCGCGAACGATGGAAATCGATAGGGATCGTTCAATTTCCGGCGGGAAGTCGATTTCGCGAAAATCCAGTTTCGCGTCGTTTATCGATATAAAAATCCTTCGGTTGCTGGACACTCTGGACAACGAAGCAGAAAATGGAAGAAAAACGAGCCCTGAAACGCTAACAAGAAGCGGCAAAGGACCGTGTCAAATTATTCTGGATCAACACCAGCGTAGTTTTTTGTACAGTGAAAATGTCGCGGAGAAATTTTCCCTTCGTTACAACCACGGCCAGCGCCTCTAAAAAATTAACGAGAAATAATTCCACCCGGGAACAACCGTGTTTTTCGTGTACAAAAGTGCTCTAAATAATAGTTTCACCGGGTGATGTCGTGCACAAGCTGGTAAGCTACTTTAATTTTTACGCCATTCAGGCTACTATGCTGTTAATTAAAAGCACGCTCGAAATACAAATTTTGTAATTATATATTTAACAGGTCGTTCCTTTTATCATGAACGTATGCGTAAAGTGAAAAAATACCGTTTTATTAGCTCGTTAAATTATTTCCAATTAAATCGACCATTACTGACGCGAATCGTAATAAAATAATACATTTCTCTTACAACGAACGTACAGTAGAAGTTCGTTTATCGAAACGAAGTTTTAATTAATGCCCGTTTAACCGGACTTTCACTGGTTGAATTTATTTGTCCGATCGTGAGCTCGTATTGTGCGAACGAAAAATAACAAATAATAGAAAAACTTAATGTACTGAAATTACATAAATTGTTTGCCCTTCGGCAAGTTTCAGACAAATCGAATTCTGTCGCAGCTTCGAATTTCCTTTGAACGCCATTAACTATTTTCAAAATCTTTGGTGATCGTTCAAAGACCTTCAAATACGAACCGAACGGCAAACGTGAACAATTAAAATCCGTTCCAGTGAGAGGTCAGAAGTTTTCGTCAAGGCAGACCGTCACTGACGGCCGCTGATATGGACAATTTATTGTCCGGCTATCAGCGCGTGGTTTGTCACAGACGTACATACACGCGGATACCGTCAGGATAGAGCAACGTATATAAGATGATAGGTTAGGAGCTTAGGTAGGATGACCAAGCAGCTCCATAGGTATGCTACGTCACCGTTTGTAATACTGCCTCTAGCAGAACGTTACAAATCCCATAAACGTCACACGAGCTACGACGTAGTCAACGGAGAAGAGACGTTCTAATTTTCGGCAGGAATCGACCGACGCCCACACCGTTGTTTGCGTCGGGACGATGCTTCGGCCACGGACAATCCGTCCCGGAATTGAATGTGCCTGAATTCGAATTACACGCTGAATCGTCCTGATTAACGTTCCTTAAGCGACGGTTCGCCGTACAAACCCGGTTCAATGACGAACACTAATATCCCGGACGACGATTGTGTTCAACACCGAGGCAGATTCCAATACGACTCGCGCTTGGCGATATCCTACGCGGATGTACTGCAAACTGTTTGATTCACGCGCGATATGTTTACGCGTTCTCCAGGAATATTGATGCGGTTGTTAGCGTTTCGTACGCGACGACGTTTACGTTTCAGTTGATCTCGAAGCGGATAAATTGAAGACCCTCGCTCCAGTGAATTGCCATACATCGTGCAGCTCGGTACGATATCGGTTGAAAAATGTCACTTGTAAAAAGCTTGTTCATCGCAAATTTAATATCACAAATACTAAAACTACTGTACTATGTTGGTCCTCCTAGTCATATTTATAACCAATCCCAATCTCGATTACTTCAAATATTTTTCACCTGCTATTGCGTCGTAATACACTAAAACCTCGACTAAAATCCTCTTATAGTTCCGATTTTGTGTTTGGATTTATCTAAAAAAAAAAAAAAATTAAAAAATAGGAAAAACAAACAGATTACTTCATGTAGCAAAAATTCACTTGAAAAATTTGCTTCGCGTTTACGCGTACCTACAGCAACGAAAAATTTATCGATCGAACACTATAAGCGTTATTTTGAAATCAAACAAAACAAGAAGAACCAGAAACCAGAAAAATCAATTTCAACGCGATCGTTCTATTCGATGATAGCTTAGAGAAGGAAATAATGAAAAGTGTGAGATTAAAAGACCTGGAGATACGTGCCATACCTCTGACCCCGGTCCTTCAGGCTGCTTGAGCAAAAAATTTGCGCAACCGGTTCGCAATTTGTTAAATGCGCGCCTCGTTCGCAGACATTTGCATACAGCGCGACGAAACAATTACTCGAAAACGGATAGTGCGCGGGCTGAAGAGCGAGAGAGAGAGAGAGAGAGAGAGAGAGAGAGAGAGAGAGAGAGACAGCGAACGAAAGCATCGATGCTGATAGAGCCCCCCACGTGGTCCGGTAGTGCGTCGCATTGCGCGCTCGCGTTCGAGTTCGCAGAACGGGTCAACAGAAAAACTACGATATCGTTCCATTAGCCAGAAATTGCAACAGAGGCGAGCCATTACTTAAGTGAAAAAGGAAGGAGACACCGAGGTTGGTTGCTTTCCATGGCGCTGCTCGAGAACAATCGCTTGCGACCGAAGGGAGACAGAAAGGGGTTGGCGAAACTTCGGACAGACGACGATTCTTCGACGTAGTCGGTCCTTCCTCCGCCCTGCCTTCCATCATGGTAACGTCATGAAAACAATGAGAGAAACGGGCCACGGTAATCCCGTGGCAAAGCCAGCGCGCGGAACCTGGTCTAGGAAGTTACTTTTCAATGAAAATTTATGACCGAGCCGAGTAGAAAGTGAGCAGAGTTTTGAAAACCCGTTCCACTAGCCGACTCCCGATAACCCCTTTCGTTGGTTTCACAGAGAACTGAATTGTTACCGGGTGAAATCGCACCACGTAGAGTTATAGTTTCAGCAGAAAGCAAATCGTCTCGTTGCTTTGTTCTTCCGGATGCTATTTTACCAGCTATAGAACGCCTAATCGCTGAATGCATTGGCTCGATAGTTTTAGGAAAAGCTGTGTAATTAACGGACTCGAAGATGTTGAAAAGCGACGAAAGAGATCCTTTGGACGAATCTCTATTTTCGTGTTAAATTCTCTGTATTTGGTACGTAGAAGGCGAGAGTGGAAACGCAATGAATTTGACGAACTGATCGAATCAAAGCGATCGATCTCTTATAATACGAATATACATACTTCGAATTCGGTCAGGAAAATCGTTTTGCCCGTGTTTTCAATCGTCTAACGCGTATTTGATCGAGTAACCGATCTCAGAGGAAGAGGTATTCAAAGGACGAAAAAAGAGCCGGAGAATAACAAATAGCGTTGACTGAATTGCCGCGAAAGCTTGCTGTTTGACGATTCAGCACGCGGCGAAACATTCACGAAATTGAAAACGACCTCAACGTGAGAAAAATTTATTCTTTTCTACTCCGTTTCACTTTTCTTCGCCCTCTTCATCTTCCCACTTCGGTCCAATGGCAACTGCGGCGATGTGTACGTATTAACTGGAAATTGAGTCCAAAACGAAATACTTTTTCCTACTTGAAGACTATAGGTTTGATAAGTTGCTGATCGATCGAAAACTGTTCATTATATGTTTACACGAATAGTATACGTTTTAATTATATTTTTAACTAGATCACAGAGGTACGAACTCTCCGAATTTGTTGCTACTTTACTTCGTGTAATTTCTCGTCGTTCAAAATACAATATATAATTGCGCCTCTATCTCTAATAAAATCCCATAGAAAAAATGATTTGGCGGTGATAGCCATAGATATTACCTTTCTATCGAAGCTACTTTATATTAAACTAGTCGAACTGATATCTTACTACAAACATAGATTAAATATCTCTGAGCGAATGGTATAAATTATTCTCGTAAAAGCGAGCACCGATCCACTTTACCCTGCTTTCACCCAGCAAATAACTTCTCACAGAATTCAAGATCAAAATTCTGGTCGTATCTGATCTACAATGAAATCGAGATGGCGATTAAAGCTTTGACAAATTTAATCAAGTTTCATACGCGTAGTCGTAGAGAAAGTTAGTTCGACTCGATCTCCTCCGACGTTTTATACGTAGAAAAAATGAATTCTATGCGATTGAAACTAACATTGGTCGTACGAAAACAGAAAATACATTTATACCGTACGGACACACGAAATACCATTACCATGCAGACAGATTTTACAAACGATTTCCTTTTGGGGGCACAGAGTTGTGAATTCCTCACATCCGCGGTAATGATTCGGAATTTGGCTACAGATGTTGCCAACTCAACGTCCGGGGGTTGGCAGCTTATGGCTTCGGCTGCAGGACTGTTCAAGTTCCATGCGTTATATCGGCGAGCAGATGTTATCAACGTTCTAGCTAATATTTCTAAATATTCCGTTACCTGATCTTAGAAACGACAATATATGTAAAATATACAACGTTTGGCATTCAAACGAAATAAAACACGTTCATACGTTCGGGAATTATTATTAAAAATCTTTGAAAGATATTCCAGTCGAGAAAACGAATTTTAAAATATAATGTAGCCCGACTGAGGAATCGTTTCACGTAAATGGACATAATTTCACGTTTCACGGTACCGAAAGCTCGCGGGATAGCAGGCTAACACGTAATAGAATCGTGTAGCAGCTAAGGGCGTGCAATTGCCCCGCAATTTCACGTAGCACGCTCGAAACAGCGTCGACATCTCGGCGAGAAAATTTTCTTGGATGCCTGGCAGTCCGAACAGGGTGGCCAGGCAGCCTGAAGAATGGCCGCGAGTGCAACCAAGGTACGTTTTCCTCCGGTTGTTGGATTTGGTCCTCGACGAGATGACATGCGAGCGTGTAAGTGCGCATAGGAACCTCGCCTGCTTCGCTTCGCTTCGTCTCTTCACGCCTCTCCCCGTTTCACCTCGCCTCGTCTCGAACGTAGAAAAGCTCGGTGACAGATGCGAGACATTTAGCAGCGGGCTGGCTGCCGCGCAACGGCCTGTCTGCCGCTTAATCAATCTAAGGTGTCGGAAGGCATTACAAGCGGTAGCGTGGCGA
Source organism: Bombus pascuorum (assembly GCF_905332965.1). NCBI lineage: Eukaryota > Metazoa > Arthropoda > Insecta > Hymenoptera > Apidae > Bombus > Bombus pascuorum. The sequence continues at coordinate 5,829,023 of NC_083490.1, forward strand.
GCTTTTAGCAAATTCACGAGAACCAGCAGGGTCAACTCGCGCGTCCACCGATAACCCTCCGTCGTCTGCGCGTCGATATTTTCCAACTTTCGTCGTCTACAGGCGTGCGCAATGTCCGTATGAAAATTACAAGCGCGCATAAATCGACTTCCCTTAGAAAGGACTAGGCGCAATATGTCCATGAAAGCCGTACGAATGGAGATCGATCATTTCGCACCGTCTATCGTTTCGTGAGTAATTTGCTGATTATTGCGAGAGAGTACGAAGCTCGCTACGTATATGAGAATAAGAAGAGAAGAAAGTAAAGTTGAACGAGTAATTCTGAAATTCGTCGATATTACGGGCGAACACGAAACAGTGGAAATATTGGATTAGACGTATACGTAATAAAATATGCACCCTGTAATTATTCAAATATCATAACGCATGGTTAATGCCAGCAATCATCTCTTCGAATATCTCGCTGAAGATAATATTATCAATTTATGATCTTCTAGTAATAACCCTTAAACGATCCTTTATACGAAGGACCTAGATGCCAAGTGCTATATTCGTTGCTAATTGATTTTGCGGTTGTAAGTGCACCGGGATCCATATGATGTTCATTAACTCTCTCACCTAAATTCATTTCCTCTGTAGCGCATTCGCTCGTGGATTTAAAGCACAATATTTGAAGGCAAGATCGATGATACCTCGCGACTTTGCTTCCAACTCGCTACGCTTCGATATAATTTCAAATTATTCTAGTTTATACGCATTTTAAACAGACAGATATAATCTTACTTTTGGTAGCAGCGACAGCAACCGAATATTTGCGACGGTACCTATTCATCTAAATACGAAGTAGAAGCCATTCGTTTTCTTGCGATTAAAATAAACAGCGCTACATTTCGTGACAGCCAAACGGCCACGTTTTTTTCCTCCTGTCCACATAACCGTGAAAATTGTGTCGCATATTCTTTGAGATTGAAGTGCAACATTTTTCATATTGTCGAGTTTGAAAATTGTCAGAGATCGTTTGCAATAGTAATCTTTCTGCTCTTTGACGGAGTTAATTAAACCTCTCGGACATGAAACGTCAGATATGTAGTTTTCTGACTCGGAAGCAGAGAGATTAAAATTGTACGATGCACGTCGCGGTTGTTGAATTCGCTGTGTTGTTTATATTCTACACGTTGCACGTGTACATTACCTATTTTTAATAAATTGAATACGATCTAACGTTTCATTTTTGTTTCTTTTCCTCAATTATTAAATATTATAATAAATATACGTCTATGTTATCCAAAGGCTTGAATTTCTTTTATAAATTCATGGACATTCCCTGTAGGATGATTCTTCCTTTTCACGATGCTGTTTACGTCAAAATGGGCAACAAACGATCTAAGAAGATATTTTCAGGAAGCAAAACATGGTGACAAATTTTTTACATCCGGAGAACTCGCATTCGTCACTGGATTCCAAATAACATTCTTCAAATAGCCATTCCAGTCTCACTTATCTTAATACAGACACTGTTGTTCTCTCCCATTTCACGTCCCTTTTTCATTTCTTTCAACTTCCTGCATGCGCGGAATTTCCTTGTCCTTTTCTGTTTCATTTCATTATCTTTGGACGTTCTAAATTGCCGTCGTACCGAACTTCTAACGCTCCTTTTATTCCTTCATACATTCACACGTGTACATTTCTACGTTAAAGCACACCGTAAAATAACGCTTTGATAGAATCATTACATCAATGGAATAAGAAATATATTCCGAATTACAGCTGGTTTGCAAACAGAAATGGTAATTTCGACCTTTGCTAAATTACAAAAGGAATCGAAATAGTTTATCGAAATTATTTCGATCGCGTTCGAATCGATAGGATACTCCGTGAAATTTAGTCAAATAGAAAATGTTAGTATAGTAAGAAATATAAAGCAGAGTACCGCTGTATTAAATATTTCTTTCCTTTTTATATTTCATGTCTTCTACATTTCCGTGTTCACACGAATTTACAAAATATAGTTACTTCCGTGCGAATAGAGGTCCTTATAAGACACCATGCAACACGGTTTTCGCGCGTAATTAAAATTTATTCGAATACTTCTTGTTGAAGTGATAGTCACTTCTGAGAAAACTCTACATCTGGTCTTCGGTTTCTCAAGCGCCTAAGGTCTTCGAAAGCGCATAGACAAAAGAATGCGTCGAGGAAAGACCATAAGCGGTACACGTCCGACAAAAAACCATTCCTACCACCGTGTAACCTAGATGTAAGTACTGTAAATATGTAAATACTGTAATCATTGTAAATAATATAATTTAACACCCCCCTCCCCTTTCCTCTCATCCCCCCCCCCAAAATCCCACAACGCATAAAAGTAATACACCGAGGAGTCCTGTTTTGCGGCCAAGTTTCAGGACAAAATACAACACACACAAGAATACACAAAAATCACGCACCAATGCGACTTAAACCCAAAAAAACAAAAAAATAAACGCAAAAACCGAAAATCCACGACACATATTAGACCATGGCTACGTCGTACCGACGCGTATCGGTACTTTTGCCTAAACACACTATACTCAATTCATTGTTTATTGTGAATCTCAAAAATGTACAAAAAATCAAATATTGGCTAAATAAACTATTTAAAAAAAAAAAAAAAAAAACACGTCCGACGTTGGTTTCGGCAGTTGTTTCAGTCTCAGGGTAACGTTGCTAGCGAGAGGATCTGGACCGGATTACATAGTAATACATATTTTGTAATTTATTATTCACAATATATATACTTTCAATACCTTGCAGTTTGCCCACGCATTTCTTTAATTCCACATATACTGAATAACCTTAACACTTCTAAAAGAGAAAAAACGTTATTCATTCTACTTTGATAAATGATTAAAGAAGTCAATTTATTTTTACATTCGTATTTAATACATTTTATTCGAACGTGGAAATTAATTCTACTTACATCGATATGTTCGAGATTAAAAAACTTAATAACGATAAATGTAGGAACGGAGCGTAAAAATTTCGATGCTTTCGGTTAGACATTAATGGTAGCGGGGCTTTATTGATCAATGGTGGTGTGTTAAGTTCTAAAAGACATCGACGAGCACATCCATTACAGTTTACTCCGAGTGAATCGAGTACGAACATTAAAGGTGATTGCTTCGAAATCGATCACCTTCCAGTTTCACGACCACTCGACCACCCTGCCGTAAAAATTGGAAATGTTATTCATTTATTTATCGTATCATTTTCGAATTCGACGTAAAGTATAAATTTCCCATCGATGTAAAAACTATAGAGCGCCGTAAATTGTAAACGTTCTGTTTCATTCTCTCGCCGGTAAAACGATAAACCCACACTCGAAGCGAAACAAGTACATTCTCGTCGCCGTTTTTCGAGCTTCAAGTGAAAACATTTCACGTAGTTAGCGTTCCATGCGGGATTTGGAACTTCGCGAAACTTCGTATTTCACTTTGGTAGGTTTGCACGACCGTTATGATATATAACGAGACACGCGTTGCAAGTAAGTTGTGTTCTCCATTGCCAGAAAGGTATCGCGTATACGTATAATTGTAGAGAAAGCGAAGCTGCTGGAATTTTCAGAGCGTGGCAACCACGCGCAACAGAAATAAAACGGATATTTCATTTGTTCCGTGCTTTGCTCGATTCAATTACCACGTTCACTCTGCGCGCCACAACGAGTCAAATATTTTTAATTTACGCATAAACAACGTCAAACTCGCGCAACCTCCGTGTTTTACATAGTCGAAATAAAAATGCGAAAAAAGACAACGGTACAACGGTTTTAAAGACGACAGAGCAGCGAAACTTGTATCGAAAGATCAAGATATATCGGTCGAGCATCTTTCCTAGCGGAAAGAAACGCGCGATACTTCGCGTAAATGTATCGATCTTTGCTCTCTTTTAATTTCGATTCTCTGGACAATGGATGGAGCGAAAGATATCCGTAATGTATGTAATTTACACTGAAACAGTCGGTGCTTGGTGAGGAGGGGAAAAAACTAAATGCAGCCGGCGGATGAAATAGGCGTTCGTCGTTGAGCCGTGAGCCACTGCAAGAGATTCGTCGATTAAAGAAAACGAGCAATCGAAGGAACCGCGCGCGCAACAGAGAAAAGCTGAAAGAGGAGAGCGGTATGAAGGTAACGAAGGGTGCACGGGAAGCTAGCAGAGCGCTCGTTACGTGCATTTTAACGCTATCAGAAATTCCTTGCTCCGCGTGCAACGGTCGCTCCTTTCATCGAGCCAGACACCCGAAGCAATGAATTTACACAGTATTTCGTTCCGAGTTTTAATCTCGTTTCACTCAATTTCGCCTTTACCCGGGCTTCGCTTCTCCTTAAGTCACGGTAATGAGTGAACATGCTTCGAGGAGCAGCCTCTCCGCGGTATGTATTTTACGCCCAACAGAGAAGCTGAGCTCGCCTATCCTAAATTACGCTGTGATGCGCTCTATAAATCAGACGCAGTTATTTACACGGGCCAAACGAAAAACCGCTTTCATATCTCTCCAATTGGAATTCTTTTTCATCGGTTAACTACCACTCTTTTGCAGGAATTGCCCATTTACCTCAATCTTTTTGTTGCTTAACCGTTCCTGTAAAACAGTTCCTGTACATCGATCTCCTTTTATTTGCAACGTTCGATGACCTGAAATATATATATATATATGTATGTTTCGTTTATTCGCTCCACGACTGACATAGTTTAGAGGGGACTTGCTCCGTCACGATATTCCTAGAAGATATTCGTTCCTTTTGACAACTGTTCGAAAGCTCGAGAAATAATTAATTTAATTGGGAAGACCGGTTAACTACGATTAGCGCGGTATACATGGGCTATAGAAAAAAGTTCGTTTATACTCGATCTGATCCATTCGTTTTAAGTTTTCTTCGGGAAACAACGCTCGTGTTCTCGCTAACTATTTACAGTTCCCCTTGAATGCAACCATCGACCGAAATTCCAGGGAATCTCGTTTCGATTCAAATATCTGCGCGATTCATCGTGAAACAACAGGATATCTTGTTAGGAAACTCGTATATCATCTGCACCGTCAATCAGAAATTCTCTCCCTCGTAATATTTGCTTCATTGTTATACGCCTGGTGCACTATGAATCCTTACTATCACGAAATATATTAAATAAAACAGGTATTTTTAACGCATAATACGAATTTCAAACAAAATGTCGAGATTTCCCTACGTAAACAAGAGACTGTGCGTTTCATTGTCAAAAGATTATATCGTGATTAATTACTTTCACGTGTAATTGATTACTATCACCGATCAAACTCAATTCGCGTTCGCATGCTTCAAATATACACACACGATGAAACTCTATTACCTCGGTATATCACCGCGATGCACTGTTCGTTTCAGACACCGTACAAAAGCGGGCGAAAATCCCTTGCAAATTATCCATTGAAAATTCTGTGAATAATACAGTAAAAGACCATCAACGCTGAATTTTCGATTAGCGAGATACTTGAGAAAAATATTCGACTAACCTTACACGTTACATGAATATTATTATAAAATAAACTAAAGGTTCGCGGAACGCTAAGAGAAAATAGATAGTGTGCTAAAATGTTAAAAAAAGAAAAATAAATTTAAAAGTAAATGCAGAAAAACTTCGCGAAATAATAAGAGATATTTATACGAAAAGAAATCGCGTTCATTATCTCTCCAATAACGAAACGTTTATTAAATCGCGAATATCAAAGTATTAAACGAAAGAAATCCGAAATAGACATATCGATGAAACGAAGCAACGCGAGGACAACGACCCCGAAATGCATTAGTTATGTGCGGTCTATTTTCCATGTCGAACACGAAGCAACCTCTTCGGAATCGTTCCGATAGCAACGATAACGTGAAATCCGTGACGAAAGGGCGAATCTAAATTTAAGTTGGACGTCACTGGTGTGGGCTCAAAGTCGCGAGGAGAAAGAAGGGAGGCGGGTGGGAGACAATCGGAGGAGTTCGAGTTAGTTGGAAGCTGCGCGGAAATGAATTGAATAATTTGACAGAGCAGAACGAAGGAATGAAGCGAGTAAGCTCGAACGTGTGTTCTCGGAAATGCTTGCGAAAATTCCGAGAATGAGGTATCCCGCTACCGTTTCGCTTTATTCCGCGTCTTTTCGTGCGAGCTTTTTCGCCACATTTACGTCACGCGAAGAAGAAACATCCTAGCGGACGACGTCGAAAAATAATTTCCGCTTTGACGTTTGACAGGAATTCCACTTTTTTTCTCTCACTGTACGTACGACGCGAGGATTTCTTCGGCCCTCCTCTTTAAAAATTCTTTCGACAATTCTATTTGACGCTGCGCCAGTCTGACGTTGCGGTTTCGAGGGAACAACGAACGTCGTTGTAAGATGCACCGTATCCAGCACGAAATCTAGGCGACAACCTATTTCTGAAGTCAAAGACGTTAAATCGCAAAAGGAGATCAACATCTGCGAGTAATATTATTTCTCGTTCCGACCAATTTCCATCGCTGGTTGAATAAATAAACGACCGATTAAATATCTCGAAAGCAAACTTCGCTCCATCTACGATACTTCGAACGCAGCCCAACGGTCAATCGGAAATTCTATTTCCAGCAGAAATTAACAATTTCCAACAGAGCCGATTCGATCCGGTAATACCTTAATAAATCTGCCAGCTCGTTTATTCGTCGACCAGCCGCTTCTTTGCCGTTCTTAAATAAATGATTAATTAATTCCGTGTCAGAGCGGTTTCGTCGTTGGTGTTCACGATGGGACGCTTCGGCGCTCGTCGTCGCCTCTTCCATCTGCTATACGCATCTTGAACGGCTGTCAGTTAAACTTTGGACGTATTCGCCCCCGACCAACGCAACGTTGACAAAATTCACGATACAAAATCCTTCGTTCGTTGCAGCGTGTCGCGCCGGGCGTTTCGACAATAGCCTAGAGGCGTCTGAATGTTCCGCGCCACTAACGCTGGCTGAATTATGTATTTCGTTATCCTGGAAACGTCGCGATAACAATTTGTCAGCGTGAGGTCCTGCTCGTCCAGCGTACGTGTACCTGTACGCGCGTTGTATCTGTGCACGTTACATACACCGGTGAATAGTCGAGCTTTCGGCTCTTGGTTCGCGCAAAAGTTCCAGCGAACCTCGTAATAGTTTCGTCATTTGTAATTATGCAGCCTTCCGGGACTAATGCGTCGCTCGTATTCATCGAGAGAAACAACGCGATAGGATTGGCGGATGGAAGAACGTGCTCGGACTTAGCGAGTATAGAATATTGGTAACGAGAAAAGTGAGAGAGATTCCAATGAATTGTGCATTAGCTGATTGTTACGTAATTGCGGATGGATATCGTTCCTTTCCATTATTTTGCACGCTGATGATTACATAGTGAACCGAGTTATAAATTCGCCCGTTTTCTACTAATGTGGAGTTTCAAGAGATGTAAAAGTTATTTTTGCAACTTTTCATGAAAGACGTATATTTATTTTAGATTTTAAGGTTTCACGATGATTAATGGAACAGGGCAGAGTTTCGTGTCTGTCTCCAAGGACTGTACTGTAACGTTCACGAACCGCTGACGCAACTCGGAACATTATCTTCCTAAACACACAGGTGTATATATATTTACAGGCAGATGGAATAAATCAGCTACTTCTCGACACATTTTATACGAAAGCAATAACACGTCCCCTGTGTTTTTGCAAGGACACGCGAATAAACTTATCGATCGATCTGATATTTATCGAAATACGTTTCGTTATGGTTTTGGAATATATTTGTCCAAAGTGTATAGACACGTTGAAGCAATATTTGAATATTTTCCTAGCTCTAGTGTTTAATTCTGATTTATTTAGTGTTACACCAGCTCAGAGAGCTGGTTAGTTTCGTAAGAAACTGTGCGCGTACTTCTGAGGAGTAGGTGACAGTATGTACTCGAGAATAAGGTCAGTTAAGAGCAAACTACGAGAAGGAGCTAGAGAAAATTAACCTGTGTCGTGAGGTTATATTTGCTACGAGGATTAGAAACGATCGACGTAGATTTAACAAAACGAAGAAAAGTCGTCTTCTAGAGAGGTAACGAACGTCCTCGTACAAGCTTCTAAGGTACAAAATGAACGAAGTACAATTTATTGCGACAACCGCCTTCCTCGCTAGATTTAGTTGTCTCTGACTTCCATTTATTTCCACGGTTAAAAAATTTCCCGCTGGAAAGAAATTCTTGCGAGACGAGAACGTCGAAGAAACCGTTGGTGAATATCTTTTGCAAGTCTTCGCGAAGGAAAGTATGTATGACGCTATAATAGCTTTGATACGTTATATTGGAATATAAAAATTGTTTGCAAACTATACAGAGTGTCTTTCCCTTCCATTCCAAGAATTTTTCGTTCGACCAACGTGAAACGCAATGCCTGATCAATGCGGTATACAGTATGGCTGATCAAACGTTGACCTTTATCACTGACACAGCGTTCTACTTACGCGATACGCATCGATTGTTATTATATTTAATCAGAAATTGCTACGCATAGGTGAATGAATGAAATTGATCGGAAATTTTGAAACATAAATCTAGAAATTGTTGGAAACTGTTTAATATTTGTTGCATCGGCTAAAGATTAAATATACATTATTAAAATTTTGCATTAAGTGCATACTGTTCATTATTAAATTCTTGCTTTTCACGGTGAACGATAAAATCTGTTTATAAAGTTGATTATTAATTGCACAGCGAAATGATTAAGAAGTAATCAAGAACCGTGAAAATAAATCGTCGGAAACTAATAAGAAGACCAACAAGAGAAAAACGTGTATTCATCGTAAGACGTTGAAAATTAATTATAAGTGAAGGTTCATTTAATTAAAAAAGTTTCTCGTTAATTGCGGACGACAGATTAATCGATCGGAAGGCAGCCCATAACAGTTATTAGTTAAGTATAGTACAGAGCTTACGACTTATATAGTAAATTATTACAAATGTTCATGCTTGCCGTTACAAAATCTTTAAGAAGAAACTGTTTTCGATCGACTGTTTTCCAATGGTCTACTCGACTTTTCAAATCTCTCGAACAATGTTTCAATATCTTTTTAGAGGCTAACAACTATTTTGCCGTGTATCCATCTCCAACATGTAACTAATTACGGTAATTGCTCATTTGCATTGTGTCGAAAATAAGGGTTTTATTAGCCAGCATGGAAGAAACAGTGGTAAGATATCAACGCGTTTCACGGAAGGAAATTGTTGCAAGTCGCATGCTGATGCGAGTCTAGATATAAAGCGATTAGTAGCACGACAGCGCGAAATAAAGGATTTTAACGACATTCTTTTAGGGTCGGAATCAGATTACCTTTTGCAGCGATCCAATTTCTTGCATGCAAAGCGCTGTTACACGACCGTGCGGTTGATTGCAGCTCTAGGATGTATGTTGAGCACGAACGATTTCGTGCACAGACCTCTTTTTCAATTTACAACGTTATTGTAACTGCATTCTGATTCCTGTCTGTAGTTTCGCGCACGATTGCCCGAAATTTATGTCGTCGTTCTACGAATTAGAGTCAAAAACAATACAGCGAAGCTATTACAGACAAGGAGAAAAACGTCGTTTCATATAAAAGCTCTCAGAATAGTCCAAGAATTTTATTTTCCCTCCCGATATTTCGCATCGCTACCTGCCGCTAGTGCCGTTAAAATCAACAGAATTTATCGCCACACTTGCCAGCGCTTTGAAGCGAGTTTCTCGATCGACAAACCACTCGACGAGCATTATAATATTTGAACGTTGAGCCACAGTTGGTCAGTCGTGCCATTCCCCTTCGATCTGCTACGCCAACAGCGACGTTTCATTCCTCTTTCTCGGCAAAGAGCAAGCGCAACGAAGCAATCACGGCTAGCGTACAGTCAAAGAACAGCAACGAGCAAAGAAGATAGAGCAAAGAAAGCGGAAGAAGGTTTGCACGCAGAGCGCGCCAGAGAAACGATCGCTCAAAAATTTCCAGCCAAGTCGAATGATAAAACTTCAAACCGGTGCGAATGCAACCGGAATTTCGCGTCATTAGATTCAACGGTAGCTTGAACAACAGATACGAAGCCGCGCACACTCCACTCTCTTCATTTTCTTTCCCGACACGTAGTTGTACACTCTGGCACGGTCCTCCACGCCGTTTCTTTCTCTCGCTTTTATTTATCCGCGCCTCCGTTGCCAAATCTTTCTACCCTTTTCTTCGTCTTCTTATATCCTCGGCTCTTTTACCTTCTCTTCTGGAATCGGTTTACTCTCAGCAACCACCACCCCTGACGATTTTCATCAGCGTTCCATTCAGTTTTAAGATCGAACACGGTACTTTGCGAACTCCCGCGTTTTTCTATTTTTCACCGTTTATTGGTTTCGTTGCTGCAGCTTCTATCAAGCAACTTCCGGTTTGCTGCGGATCCTTCGTTGAAATCCAACGATTGTACCATCGTCGATTGTCGCTCTGGTAATCGAGTAAAATAAAATTGTCGGTTTTTAACGCGAAAAATGACTCCTAAAAACTCAACGTCGACACACCGCGTTGCATTTCTTTATTGTATTTATACGGTATAACGAATAGAAAATATTGAGCGGAATGAAATTCTCCGTAAATAGTGTTTGCACGATGAAAGGAAACTTGGTATGGAGTGAAACTGTGTGTGTGAAATCATTTGCGAAACTGTATTTAATCCAGCTGTTCTCCTCCGATCTGTATGATCCGAAATTAATACCACGTCTTAACAAATATTGCTCGAATATAGACAGTTTTTAAATATTTGATCCCAGCATCCGATATAATTTCATCGTCTTTCGCGTGCACCATACTATTTGCGAATAAAAATAACCAGGAACAAAGATATCTGAAAATACATAAACGTGAAAAAATGCAAACGTGGAAAGATATAAACGCGAAGAAGCAACAAGAAGAACAGTGGGGTTAAAATTATTCCGGAGCATGGGTGTGAGTTGGTTGACCGCGATTTTCGGAACGACGTAGCTTCTGCGTTTTTCCAGATTCAGCAAGCAAGATACAATAAAAATGCGAGTATTATACGTGTACATGCGCATACCAACGATGAAATTCCAACACACCGTAACGTTTTAAAATTGAGAAAAGATATCTAAGCGTAAAACAAAATCGCTTCTCAATATCTCTCACCGTCCGATCACGGACAACGATATTCACCGGTGAATCTTGCGCTATGCGTCGGAGTGTCGTCATCACGACGCATTCTTTCCCCGATTTCTTTCTTTTTTTTCTTTTTATCTGGCAGCGTTCCTTTCACCATTTCATCACCTCTGGCTCTATCGACGCTTCCGACGATCGAGGTAGGTCACGTCTCTATTTTGTATTCCACCAAGCTCGCATCCATTCCCGCGCTAAACAATAGGGCGCAGTCTGCTTCCTTTCTTCGAACAGCCTGCGCAGGTTGAGCTCGCGAAAACCTGTACGAGTTACAGCGCGGATAGTCGCGCCAGGGAAAAGTTGCGAAATTTCCGCACTTTTCTCTGTCTCCCAGCTACGCCGTTCATCCCTCTTTGTCTTCGTGTTTTCTCGTTCTCTGGCCACACCGAGCGTTTCTGGCCCCTTCTTTCACACGATACAAGTAAACGAGTGTTTGAAGATAGCGGTGGAACGGGGCGTTCCTTTTATCCAACGGTTCATCTCGATTTCAAATGCAAATGCGCCTGACGCGAGAAGACCAGGAAGGCGAGATAGAAAGAAGGTGTACGCGGCAACTTGCCGCAGTCTGTTTAGCGAGTTCGCACTCAATCTAAGGCCCGGTCTTTTGTCCTCGCGATTTGCCCCGCTTCGCTTTCTCGTTTCACGCGATTATCTGTCTCGCGTTTCACTCCATCGTTCCACTCGCTTTCCAATTTCTCCAGCGTTCCAAGCTTCGCTTTCGATGCATAGAATTTTTATAATTTCGCCAATTGTCGCCTTTCAGCGTACAAATTTCTTTAACGAATTAATCGTGGAGTAGTTTCTCAAGTTTAAAAAAAACAATCTTTTCAGAAGAAAAGAAAATCACACACACGCAAATTCAAAGTGGAGGATATATCCAATGACGAGACCCAACTGTAGAATATAGAACTAAAATTCGCGAGGAAACGCAGGAAACCGATCGCAAAGCTCGTTAGCGTCTAACTTCGTCGTCTTCAATTTCGCCTCTCCGGGAGCGAACCACAGCGAACGAGGCAATTAAGCCAGTTATCTTAACGGTCGAACCGTCACAAGCAAGAAAGCCGAATCTTCGAATTCGTTAGGGATAAATCATTCCGGGCGTGAGCGCCGCGCGAGATTTTATTGCCATTTTCGGCTGTAACCGAACTATTCCGGCTCTACCGTCGCCGCCCAACTTTTAACTGCCTCAGCAAACTTCGATGTTCCCGTGGTAACCCTGTCCTCGTGATAACATTCTGAAATTCTTAGTCGGAAATTCGTAGGTATTAGATTTATTTATTTACTATTTATATAAAGAATACGAAAAATACGTTCGTTGAAATAGTCTCTGGCTGAAATAGTGTTTGGACGATAAAAGAGAACCGAGTTACGTGGAATAGAAACTGTGTATAAAATTAATTATGAAACTGTATGCGAAATTAATTGTAAAACTGTCCTGAAGAAATCAATAAATCGATTGCCGGCAATTTTTGAACTGACGCGATTTTTTTTTTTTTTTTTTTTTTGTTCAGACGGATGTCTGTAATGGATTAGAGACTTTAGAGGCTCCTATAGCTCAAGCTACGAATAACTGTAAAGTAAACGATACGTTTAAGGGCTAATGTGTAGGGCAAGGGATGACTGGACAGAAATTCGCGTGAGATGGAATTTCCAAAAATCTGTTGTAGAGGCAGAAGGTGTGATCGTGCGGTCACTGGAAACGCGATAGCGAAATGGAGATGAGGATAGTAGAAGACTGGCGCATACTAAGCCTGGAGGGTATTTTCGGATCGTAAGGGATCAGATTAACAGATTTCCAGACTGCCGCGGGTTCCTGTATCCCAGACAGCAAGCGGTGCGATAAAAGTACAGCTTCTGCGCTTACTCGTCAAAGGTGTTGTGCGTGCGTGAGCACATTAATTATCAATGGACTCCACCAGCAAAGTAGCGCGGAGATTTTCCACGAGGGAAACATCCTTCAGCCTCCCGAATTTTGCTAAACGTTTTATCGCGAAACGATCGACGAATTGGCGCATGTTTTTTAAGGTACGCGAATAGGAATAACGTTTTCACAATATCGGCAGTCGGAGAAGCAAGTTCGCACAATGAAAGGGGAATGAGACGGAAACAACGAAGAAAAAGAATAAAAATCGTAACGTCTGGCGAGAACCTGGCAATTTGCGAGCTCGATACAACTTTGCCATTTATCGTAGCGATAAAACGTTTTGGTATTTTTATTGGCCACAGACAGTTTCGACGGTGCGCAGACTGAATGGATACCTGTATGTGTCTTGATTCCTCGATTCGAGGATTCTCCTCGATGGAGGTCAACGCGAGCCTCCGCGATTTGCTACAGATCGCTATATAGAGAGGCAAATGTATGGCGTATGTAAATGTTAGCCCGGCTAGGGTAATCGGAAATTTGCTGGCTGTGCTTCGGGGCCACGCCTGTTAGAGGAAGCCGAAATCTACGGCGAGCAATCGACGATTGTTTCCTCCGTGCACAGGATGCTTCATAAATGCATGCCTATATTCCACGAGATGAACGTACGTTAAAAAAGTAAAAAAAAGAAAAAAACGTCGTACGAACGTACGTCCTATCGGCTTCGATTTTCGAGTTAGTTATGAATAATAGAAAGAATGTTCAATGTGTCTGCCTCGTATCTCGGCTCACGTTACTGCACGCTTTAACACGACGATCGCATACACAGCTGAAGCATGCCATTATGAAACGTTGTATCCAAAAATCAAATCGAAACGAATTAGGTAGAATTTCAGGCAGCCGATATTTCACTCTCAACAGGTCCTCCCGAACTGGAAGGTTGGAAGGGACCGTGGAATGACGCAGGTGCTTCCCGGGCATGGAGTACTCGGTGAGTACCTACGGAAAATTGGAAGAGAGGTGACGAGCACCTGTCACCACTGCGGAGAGGCCGAGGACACGGCCCACCACACGCTGAAGTTTTGTCCGGTGTAGGAGACTCCCCGCCATGTCCTGCGACTAACGATTGGCGAGAGTTTGTACCTCTCGTCAGTTGTGAAAGATGCTGAGAGGGCAACAGGAATTCCTCGCAGTCCGCTCCTATTAAGAAGAAGTAATGCTCGCAAAGGAGCGGGCAGACAGAACTTCTCACCCTTGTAGGATCCCACGCCGGAGGGCGGCCTTGCGTCCTGGGTCCTCCTCGGACTTGCATGACGGTCCAGGGGATAGCGTTGAAAGGGGTGGCCCCTCTCAATGGCTAACTAAACTTGAGGAATGGCTCCCTCAGAATGGGAGAAGACGCAGGAGTGCTCCGGCAGCAATTCGGACAACCCTGTTAAGCGTCAGGTAGGCCACCGTGGGGTTTTAGCTAGTAAGTCCGGCACTACCCCGCCGCTTCCCAGAAGAGCGGCGAGGTATCCATGAGGATTTCGCCACGTAAAAGAAACAGAACATTATAGCCGAGGAGACATTTATCTGCAATTTATAAAATCGGCTTCACCCCTTGAAAATGGCGCGACGAAGCATATCATCATTGGACGTATCGTTTAATTAGCACTGTTATCGGTAATTTCAATTAACAATTAATTTCATTAATTCAGTCTTTTTTTTGTGTTGCCCCAATTACAGCGAAAAGTGCCGATTTATCCATCACATACTTGCCGAATTGTGTTTTCTTTATTTTTTATTGTATATCTATAGAATATGTTAAAAATTCTTTGTAGTTATTGGCTGTGGAATATGGTACAATGGAAGAGCGATTTTTCATGCAAGAATAAATCGAAATACCAACATTGGAATAACATTTTTACAAGCGGACTTCGCTTTTAGAGAGATAAAGTTTGAAAACCGTTAAAGTAGTATGTTAAATAGTAAAATATCGTAACTGTTAAAAGAGTCGCGCACTTTGTACTTAAAATTAATATGGTAAATTCCGTTTTAATTAGAGCGTTTAATTTTCATGAACACTTATTAGCAGAAAAATATTAGTTGAAAATGCCTTCCGTATTTTTCTTCGCAGAGAGCTCCTCTTTGAAAATGAAATCCCCCGCGTATACCGGATTTTATGTTTTTAATTTTCAAATGTTACAGCGTTGTTCTCTTTGAAGCTTTCTGGGTATTATATTATTATCTTTAACGTATGAACCGTATAATTTTTAAATATCGAAATATATCAACCGTAAAAAATTAAAAGCTGTGCAAAATTCTCGCTTCATCTCTATTAATCTACGAATCCGCAACGAATATCGAACACGTTGAAAACTTTAAGCCGCCAGTGTATTTCTATGCTGGAAGTTGTAAAGCCTGAGTTAATCTTCTTCGCCACAAACATTGTTTATCAAATTAATTTTCAACAACTTGTTTCATCGAATGAACGATATAAAATACACGATTTATCAAGCATTTGTTTCATTTTATTTAGAGTTCCTGTGTGACTTGCTTAGTACGTATTCGATTATCGTGATGTTATAAACGAAATATGTTACATTTGGAAACTTGTTGTCAGACACGCCATAAATATGAGAACGGACAGATTTGCACACCATTCGTATCATACTGTTTTATATTATATATCGTTTATGTCTCTGCCAATTGTCTTGAGAGCTAACCTTGCGGTTATTCTGCATGATTCCTATTCACCAAAATTTGTATCGTTGTGGGTCCGCAACGACGGAGATCCTCTGCCTGCTGGTTTGGAACGGCAAATGTATGCCATATGTAAATGTTATCCGAGGCGTAGGGTAATCTGGAATTTGCTCGTAGTGGTTCAGAGACAAGCGTAGCAAGGTAAGCTCAGGTTTATGCTACGATTGATACTACGCCCTACGTATCCTACTCAAGGTTATACGTCGAAAACTACACGTCGTGATATATCTAATGTAAAACAGCAGGATTCAGTCGTAAACTCCGAGAATTGAGAAAAACACAAACGATATAATACGTATAAATGACTTCTCTGTTCTCGAGTTTATGGCGCGTCTAATAATAAAATTTTCAAATGAGACACATTTCCTATGTAACTATCATTAAAATTGACATATTTGCGACGATGCTTCGAGTTTAAAAAAATCTTCCTTCGGGTTTGCCCTGAAAAGCTCAAGTGAATTGTACGCGAAACGTCGAAACAAAGCGCAACGTATTGAATAACGCGACTGAAGCCTGAAAAATCACGAATATGTCATGATTCGTGTTTAAAATTTAGCGTCCCTCAAAAGTTGAAAAACTAGTGTCCCCAAAAGTTGAAAATCTAGTGTCCCCAAAAATTGAAAATTTAAAATTCGATAAAACTGTCCGTTTCTCAGCTTATAACGCGAGAGCCGTCCAAGAGAAGAATTATAACGTTAACGCGATATTTAATTTGCAATTTTCTTCGGTCGAACGAAATTATCGAATTTTGTCCCTCGTTTCTTTAATTCGTAATGCTGCTTGGTTGAACAATTCAAAACAACCACTTATCCGATTACGTTCACGAGCAAAACACAACGACCTCGTCCCGTCAGGAAGGAACGGTAACTTGGAAGTAATCTAATAATGAAAGACCTGGCTAATTTAGCGGTCGTATTCCTGCTGTTTTCTTTTCAAGACCGAGATGAGGGCAGTGGTCAAAGTACCGACCTGTATGCGCCCAGAAAGGTTAACAATACGTTGCCTCTCCAGCTACGGCACAAAACACAGAGGAATTTCGTACAGCTGGTTGAGGCTGTTCGAGCTAGCTATGTTATTAGCGGCGAGTTGAGAACCACTGAAACGTGGAATCGGAAAAATTGTGTCGAGCGCATTCAGAGAAAACGAGAGAAACAGAGGAAACTCTCTTTGTAGAATTTAGCTTGTGACAAAGGAATGCATTGTGTATAACTGCTTGACATCTGACCTTGACTTGCTACTACCGATTGCTTATCGTTATTATCGCATTATCGACGTTAAGATAAATACTTGCTTTGCTTTTCTTTTCTTCTTTTTTTTTTTTTTTTTTTTTTTTATTGATTTTTAGAATTAAAATTAAGACAGTTATTGTCACGGTCGCATAATAATAATATATATGACTGATTCTGAAAATCCATTTGCTATTTATCATCGCCTCTCATTTTCACACGAAAATTCCATTTTCAACGCGAAATTAATTCGCTTAACCGAATGCATCGTTAAACGAATAGCACATCGACGATAAGATTAATTCGTTACGAACTGTATACCTTTATTTCAACATAACGACAAGCAGAGAAAGAACTTCTTGATTAAACGAAAACTACGTTCTTTAATTATAACTTTCCATAAAGAGTTCTCATTTCCTTCCCAATTGGAAACTAACATTTTAACGATAAGATTCTTTCAACTGTACCAGCTTTTACCTAGCTATTTATCTGAGAACGTACAACTACTCTGTGAGAACTGTAAAAAGATGTTTGCTTAATACTTAAATGCTAATTTCAAATAAGGAAAGATCGCGATGATCCAAGATAAAAGCGATAAATGACAATATAGAAGATCGCTCGTAACTTGCCATTGTTCTCCGTTCTTGATATCTCGCCCCCAAATTCCCCGAATAATATTGCAGCTATGAATTTCTAACTTTATTCGTAGAATGCGTTCCCACGTAGCTGGAAGCTCGATTCGTATACAGCCACGATTTCAATATGCACCGTTGCAATACATTCAAAATATAGTTACGCACATGCAGTACCACGCTGCAAAGGATTCGGTGAAATTGCGGTCAGAAAGTAATCAAGTTGCAGGAATTTATAGAACCATGTTAACATCCGCGTTTTTGAGCAAAAAGTATTCAAAAGAGATACTATATCGAAATTGCCGCTACTAGCGTAACTCAATTGCAAATTCCAGACGCATACAGTATAACATTTTTGTTTGGAAGATACTACTACGCTGGACTGCAGTGGTCAAGATTCCAATATGCTCCGTATATTAAATCAGAAAATTTAAAGGGCGATTCTTGAAGCTGAAATAAAACGAAAATCAAGAATAAAAAGATTGCGTTTTCGGCTTAGTTTTTTAGTTATTGGCAATTAGAAATCGGTCAAAATACTCCTGCACGCGAGCAAACCTCCTTACACGAACGAAAGTGGGTCAGCCTAAGCAGCGGGGTGCGCAGATATCCTGAAATCGAACAATACATGGGCAGCAGCTTAACTCGTACAAGTCGTAGAGAAGAAGATTATGACAATTTGAAGACGTAATTCATTCTATTTTGTAAGAAAAATTGTAGATTAAACATTATACCTGCGTATCGAAAATGGCCTCATGAAATTTTCGATTAGAGAGGATTGATATTTCCTCTAATCCTTTGCCTCCATAAACAATTAACAAATAATAGCACACATAAACAATGTTTACACTAATTTCACACACGGACCGCGATCATTCCGTCCGTGGCTCTCCACAGAATAATCAAATAGGCGTTAGGTATTCTTCAGGTGCTACTAAATGTGACCGAATCTTGTCTTGCACAAATTACATACATTTTTCAGGTAAATTACCGATCAGTGCGTGTTACAATCTTCACGTACATACACGTGAAATGAAAAACGAAGAAACGTATACAAGTAAGAGGACACGGAACGAAATAACGCGTCGAGGGACGTTTAATTCTTGAGAAAGTCGAATTCTTTTAATTCTGATCGAGTCTCCGACATTGATATAAACGTCAATATCGAATCGCATTACTCATGGCCGATAAACGTGACACGACAGTATGCACTTGAGTAACAAATTTAAAGCAAATGCCATACGTACGCGTGCAGGATGATGTAGGCATTTGTTACTGCGTCAGTTCACTTAATCCACCCATCAATCAGTGAATTTTATCTTGTATTAATTCTATGATATAATACCTCAATTTTGTACCTTTTTGATATAGTTACTGCAGCCCGTATTTCACTATACATATTCCGCTATAAATCTCTTAATATGCAAATTCCGTAAACTATAAAGTATAATGTTACAAAATATATCATCGAACACGAGACTATTAATATTTCACGAAAGACGATATAATCTCTAGCAATATTTCAAAAAACATGACTAGCAAGAAACATTAAACCCGCATGTGGCCAAGGATGTGCTACATCCGATATCGTCTTAAAGAACAGAGAGTTCGTGAACAGGACAGGTCTCTGGATAAGGATGTTTTAAATACCAAGATAAAGCGGATGTTCCAACAACGGTACGAGAACTCGCTGTACCGAAGTTGCAGTAAATCGATCAAATCCTTACATACCTATATATATAATCGTTAAATAAATAAATTTCGTACAAGTTGACCGCGTACGTTTACAACTACCTAATAACGCGTTCGTCGATGGCATAATGAAAATTTAGCTGAGATATAATAATAGACGATATGTACATTGAATAGTCGAAACTCTTCTTCTTTCGAGTCAAACGATCTCAAACTACCTCAAAATATTTTTTCCATTTTCTCTACTATTTATGTTATTTGTAGCTTATCGAGATATAATCCAATTAATGACACTATGAAATCTGCTGTCTCTAATTTAAGCTGTCGTGTTCAACGGAACTTGTCAACGATCATCATTAATTCCGTAGTGCAAATGTTGTAAAGACACGCACGCTGCTACACAACCAGGAAGCAACGCGATGTAAATTTCAGGCTTGCGTAGCAATTCAATGTATCGTTAGCTACTTCCTGAATCGTGAAACAACATGGCCGTAAACCACAAGCCTTGAGAGGTAGCCCGTATGACCAACGTAATCTCTAAAATCGATCGTTAAATTAACGCAACGATAGAACGAATATATTATTAATCAGTTAGCTGCTGCGACCTGTTTCAAAAGGGTGTGCCTAAAACGTGTCGCGAAAAGTAAGCGATGACGAGTATACTCGTCAAACGCGGAGTACGTGGAAACAACATCGTCAAACGCCGTCTATCGAAGAAAAACGACGACGAGCCAGATTCATGGGAATGCCAATATTCCAGTATTGTTCACGTAGGTTTAAAATTGCACGCGAAACAATGACAAAGTTGCGAGAGCCCAGTATCGTTCGGACTCGAGAACGTGTTTTACGAATCACAGCTACTACGGTCGTAATCAAACGGTTAATTCACATAGTTGATCATGCAAATAGGATTCTTGCTCGAACCGTAAACAGCGTGTTCCGATGCAAGCTATTAGCGGCGAAACTTCGCTTTAAATCTTTCACCGAAAACTTCGGAATAGTTAACTGTTACAACTTTTCCAGCGGTTGCTCGAGAATTTAATAACAACGCGGGTCTACGTATTTCGATCGTCAACTTGAATATTAAACTTTCTAGATACCTGTGTTATCGATGTTCCAGCGATCATAAACGTAGGATTCTATACGAGGAAAAGTGGTCGATACTTTGGAAATTGTACACGTTCGTCGTCATTGATTCGTAGAGTTTGATAAAATTAATCGGAATTGAAAGTTTCACGAACAAACAACTAGCGAGGCCGTATGTGAGAAAGGCGGCAAAAATATTTGACTGCAAGTAATTGCGCGATTTAAGGGACGAAGCTTCAAAGAAATACGAGACAGAGGGCAACGAATGTGACACGCGCACAGCGAACAGGGTAACTACACGCGCGTTTGCATAAAACTTTTTATTTACTTTCTCACGTTTCAGAACGGGTTACGACGTACACTTTCCGCGCTGTGGGGAACGCATTTTTGGACGCGCGCGTACACTTAAAGCACTTCCTTGTCGTGTTTCAAAGGATCCACTTCCTCCTATGAAACTTAAAATGCGTTTCTTCTCAAGTATTCAAAAACCCATGCATAAAGGCAGCCTTTAATTGCTCAAGCACGTTTCCACGGTTATTTAAGCTTTAACTTCGAAACAAGATTCCAAGTGTGTACTTATTATAAAATGAAAAAAGGAACAAAATTGAAAAAGAAAAAGAAAGAGAGAGAAAGAGAGAACAAAGGAGATTCCATCGTTGCGCGATCGATATGCCTAAGCACTTAACGTAATGGCTAACGATAAAAGATAATACCTGGAGATCGTTCCCTTTGACTCGTGAAAATCGATGGTACGTACGGCCAATCACGGGTAAAAATATATCTTACAAGCAATTAGCTTGGTCCAGCGTGAAAAGCGGCGCAAACAATTACTTTTAACGAATCGTCGGCAATTCTCGGTGGGGGCAATTACTTTTATCCAGCGGGAACAATAGCAGCGTGATCAGCGATCAGCAGCGTTAGGTGCGGGTGATTGGCGCGACAACGCGCACGATATGACGCGGAATCGCGCGCGCCTTGCCAATATAAACCGATGGTAGGCGTCACGTAGATTCGTGTGCGGTTGCACGTGCATTACGGCGGCTCGTTACCAGCCGGTGTATCTAACCCAGTTGTCAATTCGTATAGCTTGTTTCGCACTCATTCGACGTATTGCGTCGCGGTGAAACGCGGCCAGAATACAAATAAAGTTTGGAGACCCCGCGAGCGAGCAACGGCAGCCATTCCAAGTCAAACAGGAACCCCGGCAGCTTTAATAATATTCCTCGAGGACGAACCGTATCGCTGTGTGACGCGGATAAATAAATAAAAGTTTTCTGGGCGCCTGGGGACTTTGGACGAGAGAGAGAGAGAGAAGTAGGCGAAACCAAGCGAAGTCTGCAATTTTGCGAAAATTTCGCGGACGAATCTCGCGAGCGTTTAAAGGAGCGCTCGTCGATCGGGCCATTGCTTTCAAACTTTCCGTTTCATCGACATTACGAATGAACGTTAAGGAAAATATTCCCGCTACGACTGGATTGAATGCGGCCTATTTCAAACGTTTCCACGCAAAATTCATCGACGAAAACGTCCTATCGCTCGCATCTCCACCACTCCATATAAAATCGTTATCGGTTCCCAACGATTTTTTCCCCTTTCTGTCGTGTTTTATTATCCTCGTCGATCACAGCGAATGGCACTTACACCATCGCGTCTCTATTCTATCGGACTTTATGCCATCGCGATTACGCAATGGGATTTATTACGTGTACGATGTTACGCTCGCATAATCTTCCGAACTAGACTGAAAAGTAGTTTCGAGCCTTTTTCTTCAGTTTAGTTAGTTAAATAATCCTATTGACGACTAGTCTAACCTCGAAACGTGTCTAAATTAACACATCTTTGAACTCGAGCACCGCGCAGTAAGTTTACCAGGTTGAGGCCAAGTTGGTAGTCGTCGGACCACAAATTTAGTTAAGTGCTCGAACGACATCTTGCTGCAAAAAGTTCGAAAGTGAGACCAGCTAACGGACTTCATTGTTGAACTTTCTCCAGCGATGCGTCTTATTGTTTTACAACCAAACAGAAGCGTTACACGTACCTCGAATGGCAATTAACCTTTGTTCGAGTAGCTGGAATTAAAGACAGAAATACTCGGCGGTAAAGCGACGCGAATCGATCGACTGAACCGCATCAGAGCACCATTGTATATGTATGAATAATGTAAATGAAATGACTTGCGTATGAAAAAATGGAATTTAAAGTATCTCGTTTAAAAAAGGATAACGTAAAAATTGTAGATACGTCGTATTTGCTAACGACATGGACAAACAAATGATGTCAATAATATAGTCTGCAAAGCTAGGTATCTATCGGTCGAACAAAATGTTTGCGAACGTTCGTTAATGGCAATTTACTTCGATAGAAACAGGAAACACGCGATGGACAGCAAATAATCGCGAACGTTTACGAGCGTTCGAGTAATGCCGATACATTAAAGAAAATGGTCGCTTGCGTTTGTGCGCGTTCGGTAAAGACAAATGACTCTATATTGTCTTCCACATCGACGAATACCGGCGAAGGCTTACGCCCTTGTTTTCGACATATTTCAAAGCAAAATGTTTGCAAACGTTCGCGAGCATATTAATCGATTGCTCGCCTGGACGTACTATAGTCCTATTATTTTGAACACTTAAAATATTAATATACGCGGTAGAATGATTGAAAGCGATTTGTTTGCCGGAACTGTGTGCTTGCTTACTCGCTACCACGACAAATTTTACTAGCGACATTCTCACCGGAACCGCAAGGAAAAACTTGTCCTGGAGAACGTAAAAGCACGCAAGGCTACGAACGTAAGAATCGGATAAAGATTGGATTAGACGTTATCCCCGTGAGATATCATTTGACCAACGTGCAAACAAAGCGCTGGCTTCTCCTTCCAAACGTCAAGGAGCAATTATTTGCGAGAACTTTGGAAAAATTGCGTGTTTGCACTTTTTTAATTAAATTTCCCGTCGGATGGACGGTCCGCGACCGCGTCGCGACCACGCGGTGGACTTGAGAACTTTCAGGAATTTAATTGAAGTCCAGGCATCCTGGCCAACGGGCCGCCCCTTTGCCGACTAGAAAGAGTATTTCCTGGCAAATTTGCGGAAAATTTGCCGCAGCTCAGCCCCCGCTAGAGAACAACCCCTGACCTAGCAATACGTTCGCCCGAAAAGTCTCCAAGTATTTAGCCTGCACGCTGACGCACGATGTCAAGCACCGTACGAGCGAAAATATGTAACGAAACCAGCCCCAAACATTTCGACGCGTAATTTGAAAAACCAACGGAAGACCAGAGCTCATCGTGAAAACTTGAAATTGTTACGAGACAAAGACAATTGTTACGAAACCATTCGCGGCGATCGAACTCGATTCGGGGTGAAGCGCAATATTGCGAAATGACCGATACTTCGCCGATAATTTGCCTCGCCGTTTACGTCGTAACCGAATATGGTGTCTGTATAAAAAGGGGTTTGAAACGATAGATGTGCGAGCACAGGAAAAGCTGACCTTAAACCGTGAAAGTGCACGAGATAAACATAATTAAAAATATACTTGACAAAACGAGAAACTGTGTTACGTTTACGAAAATTTATGCACGGAGGACAATGCTAAACTGTTTCACCTGTTGAACATTAATACGTTACGTGTCTCACTTTTTGCGGTCTCTTATTTCAATGGTAACCGTATCATGTAATTTTACGATACTCCGTCCCTTTGAATTCGGCGATTTAATTTACATCTCATTAACGAATGGATTTATATTTCATAAAAAAATAATTCTCCCGTAAGCTAGGTTTCAGAATATAGAATTTTTATTTGTCATATTTGTAGAAGAAATGAATAATCATCGAAACTGAAGTACACGACGAGACACGCGATACACAGTTTGAAAAGATCAAAGAAAGCGAACGTCGCTTTTTCCGAGGCACGAAAGGATGAAGAATCATCGGTGCCTAGAGGTTCCTTTGCTGGTGACAAACTAGGGACGAAGCACGTGAGAACGCGAATCGTACATCGTTTGGTCGAGTGCCACTGGTAGGCATCTTCGTGAAAGGAAGCCGAAAACGCGGCAAAAGAAAAAGAAAACGAAACGACGACGCGAAGAAGCAAAACCATGCGCCTCTATAGAACAGCGACGAAAGTCAAGAGGTTAAGCGCCTTACGAGATCCAAGGAATACGGGGGGCTTCGTGGGGAAAGTGCTTTTTATGTCGACGTGTCTGGCGTACGAGCCGCGCGAAAATGTGCCATTGATTTTTATCGGTGAAAAATAGGCTTTCGCGATCGGTTATGAAGAGAGAAAAGGAATGTGGTAACAGGTAAGCAGGTGCATGGTGTGGCACAGAAATTGAGGAAACGTCGGCGTGGAAAAGAGAGAAGTTTGCCTTTCTTCCTCTACTTCCGCCTCCTCCGCTCCTCTTCCTGTGTCTCGCGTCGAAGCGCCAGTAACATACAGGAAAGCGTACGAACACCGGACGAATTTTTAGCAGTTTCGATTTCCGATGAAAAATGAATTTTTAATAGGAAACTTCGTTCTTTTCAAGAGAAACATTCCGTGCACCTGCTGCTCCTCTTTCCTCCCGTGTCCGCAACTCCAGGTCACTGCGCATTATTCAGAAGTATATTTCGTATGTCCACGGTGTCCGGATCTAACGAAAATCCATTTACGAGCCAGCTAAATGTTTTTATTCGCAACCATGTTGCGGATGAAGTACGTAAATCGACGACGATATCAATTACGAATCTCGATACAAACGATACAGATACGGTATCAATTACGAATCTATATGTGTACAAGTTACAGCTGTAGACTATATATAGCGAGACCATAAGTTGAAACATTAAACGACGATGCCGATTGATCTAGTTGCACTCAGGGCTGACGCATCCCGTGACTAAAGTTGCCGAGCGACTCTTTACCGCCGATCTGCGTACGAATTGAAAGACAGAAATACGTAGTTGACATGGAACGGAATATCTGAACGAAACCAAGCTCCGTGTCTTCCTTAAAATATCTCGACTTACGTGTTTCGGTCATCAAACGTGTAAACTTTAATGCCTGGCCGATTTTACGACCTCGCTATGTCGCTTTCAACTGCTACACGAAACAGGAGAATTATAAATATTATAGCGATAGCGGACTGTCATTGTCAGACACGTTCTTTTCCAAAAAATCGAGAAGTATCAATCGACTCGAGCACGCGTCTTACGCAGTGAACGCATTTAAAAAAGTACGAAACACTATTTATAGTGGTGTACGCGCGATTTAGGCAGCGAATGCGTAAAAAACGAGTCGTGCGAAAATATTCGAAGAAACGCAAACCAATTAAGAAATCACGCCATCGGTTCGCCGTATTCGAATTTCGTTCGTGTTTTCAACGTGACACTTTTACTCGAAAAATCTTATTTCGGCTAACGGTGCTCGATTTGAGGGAAAAAACGACCGTGTTTCACTGGCTTGTCGCGCAGCTGGCTACATGGCCGTGTGTTGAACGCGTGGAGAAGCACGCACGCCATGGTAAAAGTTACATGGCCAAAAAGTTCGATTAAAAAACAGATATACAGATTGCGGAATCGAATTAACCGGCGTTTCCACGCGACCCGTTTCTCTCCCGTGCATTTTTTTCCATTTGGCGATCTTTGTTTTTTACAGCGGCCTCCGCTCGGCCAACGTTCAACGCGAGAAGCATGCGCGGCACAACGTGATCGGAATGTTCATTGGTAATTCAGAGTGGCCGAGCTATCGAGCCCCGAAGGCGTCGAGCCGGGATGAAGATAGCAGAAGTCGAACGGAAACTCGTCGTAGAGATCGCTTCGAGATCGACTTGGGTGAAACGAAGCAAGGTGAAGAGCATGCCCCAACAAGGAATGGAAAATAAGTGGATCGATCGGACGAAGAAAGACCAGATCCGTGGATGGATTGCGAGCAAGTATCGAGGATTAGGAAACGACGATTGCTATCCGGAAAGAGACGATGCACGAAGATAAAGAAAATGAAATGAAAATAAGAAACGAGGAGGACGCTACGAGCTACGTTTCCCAGTGAAACGAAGAATAATAATTCGCTAATCAACTGGAAAGAAAAGAAGATTGGTCCAACATTTTAAACATCGAACCTTCGGCTACGAAACGTTACAGAAGCGCGGATACGTTTCCCAGTTTAAACTTTAGATCCAAAGATTTTTACGAGCGGCTGTTCTTGCTTAAAATGCTTGGTGCGGAAGCTGTAAAGGTTAACCATAAAAGCTAGGTGTATTATCGTATTTATTGCGTGCTGTGTGTATACCATTTTATAGAAACAGTACACGTATACAAGTTCTTTCCTGAAAGAGATGATCTCCCAGCTACTGTTTACAAACGTGTATCGAATTTGATAGACATCGTTTCGAGCATTCGAATGGCGTAATAATTTTCCAACGACGTTACAATAAGCGTTGTATTTTTCGAACGAAGCGAGGGAACGTGGCTGGTAGTCCGCTAATTATGTACGTCGTAAATCGAGTTGGTACGAAGATGATAAAAGGGATGCGAGGAATCGAAGACAGACAAAGAAAAGAAACTAGATCCGACCAACGCGGGAACGCTTTCGCCTGTCAAAACCTGGTCGAGGCTTTGGAACCGAGGACTCGGAACGCTTGGCACTTTATATTAAAATCCTTCCTCCCGTGTCAACCCGATATCCCAGGTCCTCGTATTTCCTCTCCGTTATTCTCCAACGTACCCACCAACATTTACCGCACGGATTCTACCTTTCTATACCTACCTATAGCTGCTATGTATTTGACCGAACAAAAGTGACGTCTAACGCGCACGATCGATCAGATAGACAGCAATGAAGCGATACGCCAATCATTCCGTGATCTTGCGTATTATTTTCCACTAAGATGACCCGCCTTAGTTCCCCTCTGTCTCTTATTTATCTACAATCTTAGAGAGTCTCGTGTTATTCGAATATTTCGCTTTTATATTTCCCCCTCCATGCCTTCTTCTATTTCCTTGACTAACATTTAATCTTCATTGGATGCACATTTTTTAGAGTTCGATAAGCATCAAAGTTTAGTAGAAAAGAAGTTTTTACCAGTTCATTTCGTTTTGTTATTTATTTTAAAGGGTTTAAATGGATCTTTGATCTGGCACAAATATTGATCGTATTACACGTGTTCGCGTCGACGCGCAATTTCTCATTAAAAGCCTAACGAAGTAATGCCGTTATACGTGCAACGAACATGACAAAGTATGTCCGCTGATCCTTATTAACGTTTCCTACGTGAAAATAATCTTGCGAAATAAACGTGAAAAAAAGACTAGATTTATCGAGCGAACGTGAAAAGTCCAGGGGAGGGTATAACGCGATATCAGAAATCGCGAGAGGATCAGAGATCGAAACAGATAAACAACTCGAGGCTCGTTGTCAATGAACCTCGCTATATCCGAAAAGCTGAAATCCGAACAGCGGAGCGATCGGTCGAGATGCTTACCGGCGCTATCCTTCGCAGAATGGAAACGGCAGGGAAATTCAAAAGAGCGTGTTTGTCGTCCACTCGGCGAACCCTCCTGAAAATTGGCCTGCTGTCACTCGAAAATTTCAGTCCTGGTCAGCGTGGGACATTCGCAAAACACTGAGTGAAATTAAATCAAGTCCTATTTGTCGCTGTTTGTTCCGTTAAAAGCCACAAAACGACTATCGGTATATATAGTTTCTACAACACGCGAACATAAAGTAACAAGTACGTACACCCCCGTCCATAAATCACAGGACAGTTGGCAACTTTTAATACAAGTTTTAACAATAGAATAGGTAACAAAAGCTTCGGTCGTAGCGTAAAATAGTTTTCTTGTGATATATATGGTTACTAAGGATCAAGTTGATCTTGTAATTTTAACATCCATTTGCATTTATCCTAAGTGTAGCAAGTGTTCTGTGGTTTATATTATACATACACAGTAGAGTATGTCTAATAATAATATGTCAATAATATTGATTTAATAATCGTACTTTTATGATTCTGTATGAAAACGGAATATCGTAATGAAATTATTGCAGCTAGCACCATATGTGAAATGAAGAAGGAAATGTTTTACTCTTGCGTTTTATCGTTAATCATGCCCAATAGTCAATTATCTTTCTGCGTTAAGTAATTTTACGTAATTTATAGCCTGATAAAAGTTGAAAATCATAGTCATGTTAAATATTTCATTTCAAAAAATTTGCGAGAAACGCCGATGACAGGTGCAACTTTGATAACTATCGATAGATAATACCAATAGCTCTGCATATATTGATAAATAATTACATAAATACGTGAGCGCGGTACAATTGGCATAATTTTATTAAAAATGCCCATATCTTCGACAACGGTATTACATCAATGACGCAGAGCTATCGAATTGGATTATTTTCGCCGAGAAAGTGTGACGAGAAGCGCAATGTTCAGAAACTTTGAATGGCCCTTGAAAGCATCTTATGCAGCGAGTATCAGGAAATGGAACGTGAAAATGAATACTGGCTGCGTCTCCATAGTACAACTTCTTTGCCATATCTCATGCGAATGTTTTATCTCGCCAAAGAACTTCTCCGAAACTCAAGTATACGAAAATGAAATACTCCAAACTCTTTGTAACTCTTTTATTATGCGCAAAAATATATACGAAAATACGTTGTACCTGTAGTTTATTGCATTTCAAAACGTAGTTGCGTACAACTGATAAAGCTGGAACGCCAGTACTCCAAGCTATACGATATATTATACATAATAGCCGTGTATTCTTTCACGTAGGTATAGCACGACGATTAATACGCGAGTAAGAATTTTCAACGATCTAAATTTCCATAACATCTATTTTTTAGCCTGATGAAAATTTCTTTAATTTCCAGGATAAGGGAAATGCAAATAAAACAAGTATAATTGGGATTGCTCGTAGAGCAATCGTATATCACGCGTATTCAGCTCTGTCTTTAACAATCGCCTAGTCTCCGGAAACAGAAGACTAGCTTGAAGTATATCCGTTGGACATATTCCAGTGCACGGTTGCAGTAGCTTTAGGGTCGAAATACCGCGACGGTTGCATGGTTGGTATTGGTATTACCGATATTAGCATTGCCAGTAACTCTTTCGAAATAGTCTTGGCACGTTCTGTACTACGGCTTCTCTATGCTTCATTTCCTACACCTTGCCCGAATCACGCTTCGAAGTTTCGCATATCCGTGCTTATATTCGCGCCACTTTTAACGTTCCTTATCATTTATCTTGCTTCATAGTTTCTGATTGTATTATTCGTATACTCCCCGAAACGAATTATAATCACGAAGAATTCATCTGTACGCGTCGTTCGTGTGATTCTTTAAACTCGTAGATTTATCCTATTTATCGTAAAAACTTCATTTATCTAGCTACATTATATTATTTATCGCTTATTATTTTTATCTATTTACGACAGTTTTGTTTATTATACTCGATGAATGTTTGATTCATTTGTCTATACTTGGAAATATAAATAAGTAAATAGTAAATAGTAAATATAATAGTAATAGTAAATAGTAAATATAATAATATAATAGTAATATAAATAGTAAAGCTACTGCAGCCGAAAAATAATATTTTGTAGCGTGCGTCTGATAAAAAGTCCGCAATCGTAGGTAGCTTACTCGACGACCATATTCGAGTAAAAGCTTAATAATTATCCGCGCTGTGTGTTTACCTATTTCTCTTTTATTCAGTATCTACGCATTTACAGGCGCACTTATGAAATGCAACTAATTAAGATCACATTAACCCGGTTTTAAAGAACTCTTTCCATTAAAGGGGCACTGACAAACCGAGGAACTAGCACCAGATAAGTAACGTATTTAATTTTTCCAAAAGTTTCTAAAAAAGAAAAAAAAAACGGAGAAAAATTCGGTTTCGCGACGCTCTACGTAAAATGGATTTTATTTCTCTCCGGGGACATGAATATTTCACACATTCGATCTCAATGAAAATCGTCTTGGAGGCACGTCAAAAATGCAGCTCGCGCCGGGCGCAAATGTATTTGGTCAAAACACGATAAATTTTTCTCTATCCTTTTCCCTTTTTTTTTCTTCTCTTTTTTCAAAAACCTCGTTTCAACGTTTCAACGAAAAGCATGTCGTGCACCAGAAGGTTTTGCATTTTTATACATTTTACGTCGATCAAGCTGTCTTCTTTTTGAACCCGCTTCACTATGCTATATATCGATTGAAATACGCATAGATATCGTCGAAGCTTGATTTTACGCTTCATGGAGTTCCTGTTACATTAACTTTTAACGTTTTCCCCGTTTGCGTACACAACAGATACGCAATTAGCAATGAAGATAAAAATCTCTCGTACAAGAGAAGATCGATGCATAAAGAAAAATTCTATTACTCGTTGTGTTCATATTTCGTATGCTACTGCGTGTGCTTATACCTTGAAGAAGATCATTTCGTTGCCAACAAGATAGAAGAATTCGTCAGTGATATATTTTTCGGTATATGAAAATCAAGAAAGTAGTCAATAAATTTCAATTCGTCGTTATTTCGAAATAAATGACAATAAATGAAATAACGAACAAGATATCGAACTAGTAAATCATGATAAAACTTGCTCAAAAAGTTTCCCCTCGATATATATATACATATCTTGTTCGTTATTTTATTTATTGCCATTTATTTCGAAATAACGACGAATTGAAATTTATTGACTATCTCTTTCATTTCCATATACTGAAAAATATATCACTGACGAATTCTTACATCTTGTTTTGCAACAAAATGCTCTTTTATATTTTATACTATATATAGTGTAAAATTAAACGTGACTGTAAGTTCGTAGCAACAAATCTTCCTAAAATAATGCGTACTAAATTTTATTATCTCATTAAAGAAGGTATAAAAGAACCGTAGCAAAATATGTATCAACCAAAGTCCTTTGATGTACAGAGATTGAAGTTGGAATATTCAGTCGAGTAATACGCTATGAGTTCAAGCAACTTCGATATAACCAAGAGTCTCTTAATATCATAAAACGGAATATCATAACTTTGTTATATCCCTTCGGTTTTCCAATTATACTTAATCTTATACTAAAACTGCTCGGTAATTAGCGTGCGAAAAAAAAAGATTCAGTATGAAAAAATATTAAAAGTGGTGGCTTTTATACGCGTCTCTATCGGTATCAATCTCTATCATATTAAAAACAAGCATATAATCTATAAACTTACCAACTCTGGAGCGACGAGTATTCAATCCGTCGAAATCACCAATGGGTGAATGGTTCACTAATTCGTAGATGAGTTTCTCCCGTGATAATCTAATTTCTTCAACGAAACACAAACATGTTTCGTTGTAATCCAGTTACCGGCGTACAAATTCATCGAAGGCAGTCGATGTTTCGCAAACTTGTTGTTTACACTTCGTTACACGACATTACACTGATACACCAACTGATTAGCGATGTTTATTTAAATTGCATTGTCCGTGTGTATTGCTACAGCTACGCCGTGCCGCTTTGTGGAACGTTTACACAAAAACGTGGTCAAGGACGTCACTAATTGAGAATAAATACAACCAATGCGTAAATGCAACTCGAAGCTTAAATTCAGAATACGAACATAAATGGAAAGATCGCTATACGCGTTGCTCTATTTTATTTCTCAATTACAGCCAATCATGCGCGAAATATGCTCTTATTCGAAAGGAAGACGGAATAAATTCATGAAGAAAAAAGAAGGATGGTTGACGAAAAATGGAAACGAGGTCATTTAACGCGCGAATTTAAATGAATTTTCTTTTATTCTTCTACGTCCCGGATATAAATGCCGCGACACTGTCCGCGTTTCTACAGGCTCGAGCTCATTTCTTGCGACATTTCAAAGTGTTCTAACGCTTGGAAGCAGACCAGTTACGTGGCTCCATTTTAATCGAGATCCCTGCAGCAGTTAAAGTCGAACGAATCCAGCTGAATATCTACGAAACGGTTTGCTAAATTGCCAATCTTCCTAGTGCAAATCGGAACGAACGCGTATTAAACGATACCATTCGATACGATGTCAACCCTTTTAATTAATTTTCAAACACGATATTTTCAAATTTAGAATCAAAGCGCGCGGTACAAAGCGTACAAACCATCATTCTTGAATCTAATTACAAATTGTGCCGCTCCATTTGACTTTACATGAGACAACGAACGAGATTCGTTGCTGTAATTGAAGAGTGCTTTATAAATCCATTCTAGAGCAGCAATGCTAATTAACTATCTTAATTATAAATTACTGGTC
This sequence comes from Bombus pascuorum, assembly GCF_905332965.1. Lineage (NCBI taxonomy): Eukaryota > Metazoa > Arthropoda > Insecta > Hymenoptera > Apidae > Bombus > Bombus pascuorum. The sequence goes on from NC_083490.1 coordinate 5,861,733, forward strand.
CACTTCGAAGAATCTGATCTCTTAATTTTTGAAATTTGGAAACATTTCCATCTGTCTATTAAGATCTAGAAAGAGATTCTACGCTTTTAATTAAGCTAAGCTATGAGCTTTTATTCGAATAAAACATATTTTCATTGCTAAAAATAGAAATTTCCAATCAATGACTAATGACTTTTCTGTTAATTGGAAATAACGAAATAGCGTGTAAAATTGAAAGCACAGTATTCTTTTCCAAGCTTAATAATAAATCGAAATAATAAATTTATCCCGAAATCGCATGTGTTTAAATTCGTTTTCCTTCGTGTTTATCACGATCTTCCTCGATTTTCCGACGGTACTTCCTTGTTGCAGCGTCCTATCGATCGCAAAACCCGATCTTTTGTAAATATCAAGGAGATCGGTTTACTCGAAAGCAAGATGAAGCGACGTTTTATAAAATACCTACGTGTTAGCGGTGGTCGGTTTCATTCGCGAAGAAGCAAAAGAACGATGGTCCGCGGAAGTCTAAAACATTTCATCTGTCGTCATGAATATTCATCTGTATTACATTATCATTGTTTATACGGAACACATCGCGAACAAAGAATTTCCTTGCTTGAGAATTTTAATTCCAAAGCATTTGGAATGAAACATTTATAGCTACATCGCGAAACGAAACACGTAACACAAAACACGACGTATGAAACGAATGAATTTGGGAGGATAATGTTAAATTACTCGAGAAATACATGCAAATAATTATATTACAAGAGAAATTACGAGAAAAACTTCAAATGATCTCGCGTATCAATTTGGTCATTGAGGTTACGTTTGAGTGGATTTTGAGATTAATTGCAGAACGTACGATACCGTTTCACGAAAAAATAATTCGAAATATTAATAATGGAATTGCGATACGCGTACAAAAACTAACGAAGAAAGATTAATTAAAATGAACTTGCATATGCGGCGTTTGAAACACGGTGTCTGGCTTTGTACGTCGTGCTATACGTCGAGTTGAATTACTGTGAAACCGCTCGGTCGACTTGTTACATGCAATGGTATTAACTTCAATTGGATTGTTTCCAGATTCAGGATTCTTCTTTTCGAGAAAGTACTTGTCGCAAAACACAGAGGGACGCGCATTCAAATCTAACACGAACAATTCATATACATGTAACTTCACACTGAACACGTGATCTTCAAAGTACTCAGGTCGATCGCTCGCAACTAACCTAACCTTTCACAATGCCCAACGAAATCGCGGCATTTCCTGTATTTGAAAAAATCACATTGCGCGAGCACGCCAATATTCTCGTCCTTCGTACGCACTTATCTTACTGTTTCGTATCATCCATTCGATCGATAATACGTCGAAATTCATTCAAAATCACTATATGATATATAACTCAAAGATGCCGATCCTTGCACCTTCCTTATCGAGATACGCTGCCTAACACTATAACCTCAAACTCTGATATCGTTTCGAACACTTTTCACGTTCGAATTGTCCTCTCACCTCTGAACGATGCACTTTTCTTTGACACGATGATAATGGTTCTTGCGTCGACGATCAAGAATCGATTTTACGAGTATTATTATTTTCAAAGACGATCGATCGAGCAGGGTAACACGCGACACACGTTAAAACTGAACCGCGAACACACGTATTCACGACAATCATGCGCATCGGGCGCAGAACGACGAATGAACGAAAGCGCTGCAACCGAAACTTCGCGAGCCCCACCGCCCTTTCAGCGCTTGCGAGTTACCCGCGAATCCGGACGATCGCTGCCGGACGTCGCCGAACGTGCACGAAGATCGATGGGCGGATAGACGGGGTTCACGGTGTCGCCACAACATAATTAATCGGTGGAAATATAATTCTCGATCGTGGCTTTACGCCACTACTTCTGTTTTATTAATTGTACTTGCTGCGGACGTGCTTACAAAAGAATCCCACGATGCGACGTTGATCCCCTGATTACTTTCCTACCATTTCGCAATGGCGTTAATAAAACTTTTTTCTTTAGTCTTTTATACTATGCATCCTTTTCTCTTTTTGAATAACGAGCGGGCTACGTCACGTTTGAACATTGTTTTACAGTATCGACAAAAACTGCTTCTACGTTCTACTATCGAAAGAAAAGCAAAATCTCATAATCGATGAATACTTTCACACGGCCTCGGTCGAATGCAATTTGTTGTTAAGTTTATCGACTGCTAAGGAAATTCGTAATGAATAAAAATACAAATACCAAATGCAGCTAAACGAATCGTTCCATCTAACTGCTTCTATTTCTACTTGAACATTACTACAAATATTCCGCGCTTCTTTGCGAATTTTGATCCTATCGTGTAAACTGCGAGAAATGTATTCTACAAAGTCTCAGAAGGTGACAGAAATCCGTGAATCGATAAAACAGAACAATGAGTCCACCGTTTACCTGTCCACTAGAGTCTGTGGGTGTCGAAAGCTCGAATTCTCGACGCAGAGAAGTCCGGTAACCAATTTACGGGCGCGATAGCCAATGGCTAGCGAACGGTATTTTTCGCTGGGCGAAAAAGAAAAAAAAAGGGGGGGGGAACTTGAAAGAGACGAAAGGCAGAGGCAAAAAAGGTGGTTTCCTACCTCCGAATCAAGTACCGAATCTGGCCGTGCAGACAAACGATTTCACCGTGCGTAAAATTCATTGTCGCTCGCTGTGCCAATGACCGTCCAGCTTAACCATCATCGATGCCGATGCTGAAGTTCAATGAAACGGCAGCCGTATCTGTCCGAACTTTGTCGTAAATTTTAACCTAATAGCACGCTTGCGCGCGTAAATGAAAGCCGAAACGCTGATGCGATCCCCGCCAGTTGAAAATGTAAAAAGCGGACCTGATAACAGAGGGAATATGGAGGCCAATGCGAATTACTCGTTCTTCTTGCACTTTCAAAGTACTTTTCGTAACGAGTATCATTCTATTTTTATCGAAATGGACGGAGGAAGAGTGCTATAGATACGATGCAAGGTATTCCGAGAACGTATGATGTAAAATTTATGAATTTCCGATAACCGAAAATAATTAATATGAAAATCGTAGTAGTGCACTTCAGCGTTGAAACTCGTGAAATACCTGTGCGACAAAGTGGCAGAATATTGTGAGAAATGACAATGTTCCTTTAATACGGAACATTCCAACATATTTCTATGCACTTAATAACGCAACAACATATGTGTGCAATTAAGTATATACGGAAGTAGGTGTTGACATTATAAGAATAGAATAAATTGATCCGTATATTCATACGCGTACATATACGTTCGCATGTGTACATGAGTAACAATGTTTCCGCAAACAACGTACAATTACATATGTTGACAATTTAAATATATATATATATATATATATATATATATATATATACTATACGTGAGTAATTGATATAACGTGACATACGCTTTGTGCAAATCTTTGACTAGTATTATCGTAACGTCACACGATATCAATAAATCATGAATAATTTATAGATTATTCACTTTCATTCTTGTATCATCTTTCGTGGCTCAGTTTATTTCAACTAATCTCTTCAACAGATAAAAACGATCGGATGTACGAGTAAACACGTGCATAGTGACGAAAAGGAGCAAAGATGAAGAAATGGAAGAAAGAGGCAACGTGAAAAACGTGTTGAACTTTGACAGAGGTTTCAATTGGCAGTAGATGTATTCTTCAGCGGTTGGATGATTAAATACTAGCTCGCCGTACTGGCTTTGATCCCTCCAATCAACGCACTGTACCACGTTCGTGTAAGGTGCGCGACCTTTGTACACTTCAAAGTCCTTTGCTTGTGGACGCTCATAGAACGGACCGAAACGGACTCCGAATGTTTAATGTCTAGACACCTGTCCATTCGACCCAAACTGTATGGCCATTTTTCTATCTACCACCTCGTCGTTGCTTTGAAGTCTGCCATTTATTCGATAACGAGCAACACGGTTATTTACGATAATCAAACGCACCTTGCGGTATCCGCGGTTTGCTCGTACAAATCTACGCCATTCACCCTATTTAGACATCATGTATTACCTCAATGTACTCAAAGTTCGAATTTGATGCGATATCCCGATACGACCGAACCGATTCAACATACTCGTCGATAATATAACATCAGTTTGGGATGAAACCAAGAACCTTTGTGATTTGATGATTCTTCGAGAATTGGACATTTCATCAAAAATATCGTATGCTGTATAATAAACGATATTTTAAAATTATTTGACGAAGTTAAGTGAAATTAGTGAAAATAGAACGATACGTATGTAGGAAATATAAGAAAAGATAATAGTCGATGAAATATATTTTATGCAACTTTATCTTCCCTTCTCCTGACCTGGTGTATCGTGAAGATCAGAAGATCCCTCTGTGCCAGCATCACCTACGGTAAATATTTGACGAGTAACTGTGCTATCATGGCAATACTGGTCCTGATGAGGGCTGCTCAACTCCGCCTTCGATGTTTCATCTTAACGCCGTGAAACGTTGCTGTGTCACTTTGCAAAATCAAAGTTCGTCGAGTATTATTTGCATCTAGAAAAACGATACTCTGAAAGTTTATACGATAACCGAAGGTAATTTAATGTTATACCATAATTTATTTGATACGCTACATTCAGTTTATTTTGACGAGTGCAATGGAAGGATTAAAATCATACGAAAGAACCTTCGAACAAATTATTCACGTTAAAAATGATTTGGTTTTAACAAGTATTGGAACGATGTTTGCGATTTTATGTATGTTGCGAAAACTAACTACATATTGCTAAAACTGACCTAGTTAAAGTTTCATACCGTAATTAAAACGTACAACTAGGTATTGTTATAAAACCGGTATGAAAATATTGTGCATATATCGGGATTCCATACTCACTTCCTTTAAACAGTGTATATTGCATTTAAAGACTATAGTGGTTAACAGAACAAATAATGACGAAAAATATAGCATACAGGGAAGAATTAATTAAAGTTAATTAAAAGTGACAAATTTTATCACGGTAGCGAAACAAATTTCATTTGCATAAATGCTGTAACATCTTTGCATGCAAGTGTCCACATGCATATAGATCTATAATACATAAATACGTTTGTATCTGACGTATGTAAATTTTCTTTCGAAGTAAAGCTGAAACGAGAAGAAAAATGTGGAAAGAAATAACGCAAATTGATCAGCGTACGAAGCTACGTCATTCGTGTACATAGAGTCAAAAATCGCATACCACAAAACTGGCTTCCGCATGTGTGTTTGTACACGTATGTATTGCCTACGCGGTATCTATAAAACATAAGCATTATACTTTCTAATGTATTAAAGGACACCAGACCTTTCCGTCGATCCTTTAACTAAACGCAAATGACGCGGGGCACAGAGCCAAACGATCTACCATAACGATCGTCTCTTCGACATTTCCATCGATTATCTACCAGAAGCTGCTCTGAATTCTGTGCTTCAGAATCACAATGAACTTTCTCCCCGAAACACAAAAAATTAAATTATTTACGCATTCGAATGAGAAACCTTTACATTTGAATCATAATTATAATTATAAATGAAAGTTAAGATAAATGTAAAAGTACACGTTTTGAACGATTTTTTCTTCTTTCCTTGGTTCTTTGGATCTTCGTCTCACAACTTTGTTGCAAGCAAATAAGCAAACACGAGCATGTACGATATTTTATATTATGTAACTATAATTGCATAACGTGGGTCTGTTAATATCTATGATTGGTTACTTAATTAACGCAATTCAGTGATTACACCGAACGTAAACAGAGGAATCGAAATAGATTTCAGATAAAACCTTGATTAAAGAAACATCTATCCACGACCATTGTAACCACAGAACAATAAGAAAAGCGTATTGTCATTATCGTCTGCGTGTATATTTGCGCAGCCCTTTTCGAATCAATTATACCGAATTACGATACTGAAATTATGGATAATAATTAGCAACATAGAACGAATTATTGTCCGAATCGATTGCTTACATTATAGAACAGCCAAATCGGTGCTATATATGTTATTATGAGCTACAGGTGTTATCTTTAACTCTTCTAATACAAGAATTTTCTCTGTAAACCTGAGTAATAGTCGTTCACAATCTCTATTAAATGTTGTAAGTAAATTATAAGGAAATTTACTCTATTTATATGAGTATTATTATATGTTATATATATCAGTATTACGACTCAAAATTAATAATTCGTTTTCGTGTCGATTATTCCTCCCATTAATTCATATGTTGTCCTCTCTATCGGTGGCAACCGACAGGTATAAGCGATATTCGTACACGATCATGCGAGCTTTGCGGAGAAACGGACGCAAGGGCTCAGTTTAACTTGCGAATTCGCGGTGAATACCAAAGGATCCGAGATTCGAGCATCAGAGATCGTGCGTGGCAGTAAACTTGCAGAAGCGCAATCCAATAGCAAGGATAATAATTAATTGATATCGCCTTTTGGTCGAATACATGGAAATCTGGCATTGGTAAAACCTCATTACGGTCGTTCGTAGCGTAGACAGAATTACCGCCAGCTTCAACGATAAATCAATATCGTTCGAGCTTCGTCCAAATGAAAAAGTACGCCTGTCGCAATAATTTACCTGTACAAATAAAATTGTATCTGTAAGTAAAAATCTAATTGTAACATACGAACTTGACGCAGATTTATTTAATTAATAATTTTCTATCTGAGATGTTCTATTATTTCAGGCCGATTTTCCGATACATCTTGATAATGAGACATTTTTTATACTCGCAGATGAACTACATCTATTCAGCAATTTTCTAAAATATTCAAAGCTATCGTTTCAACGGTTTATTCCACTCGAATCTTTTCTCTCTCGCTCCTTCCGAGATTCCACGTGTCGTATCATCGCCGGTGGAAATGTTTGCCAATTACACGAACGCAAGGTAACAAAGAGAAGACCAATGTATTTAATGGAAAGCGTTCGAAGTACAGAGGAGACGCGCATATTCTAGTAACGAATATACGTGGAGCCTTTGGAAGACAGGATTGTAACCGGAGAATGGTGAACGATGGCGGTAGTTGGGAGGGGGGATCGTTAAGAGGCCGCGGTAGCGAACAGGGTTGGACCGGACCGGGTTGCCTGGGGTGGTTCCCCGTGACAGAGAAGCAGACGACTCAGGCAGGGTTCGTGTGGCCCTAGGGGTTAATAGATGGCCGATGTCCCTGCACCGAGGTCAGACACTGTGTCACCTTCCACGTTCGTCATTACAAATGCAGATTGGACCTGCCGCCATTACACCGACGCCTATCTAATCGTCGCCGAGGCCCACCACGAAACTTCTCGTCTGTACGGAAAATTGCCCATTGTCCGACTACTGGTTCCTCTTTCCATGGCTCTCTCACGCAAACTACGTACGTTACACCGTGCTAGTGCGCTGCGAAGAGAAAGAGAGAGAAAGTCGAAGTTCTGGCACCTCGTAAATCGCCGATATACCGCGAAACCGTGCAATGCGAATTCCCGCGAATTCCCGCGAATTCCCTGGAAAACGGACAGGAACGCCGGTCTGAGTTGCACTACGGATATGGACGGTATTGGGCTGTCGTTTCGCGAATCAATAGTCGACCGATAAAGAAAAGCTCGCGCACAGTTCGTTAGTGCGTGCACAGAATCGTGTTAATTCATTTTCAGCCGAACTGAAGCAACAATTTTTACCGTACGTCGGAATTGCCGATATCACTGACGGAATATGAAGAGAACAGTAGATTTTTATATAGCTGAAATATCGTGAACGGAATGGTCACGTAAAACGTGCAATAACTTCCGAATGAACGTATCGAATTCTATTTAGAGGAGCATAGGCGATGCTGATCTCTTTGTTAATCCCTTTATTTCTTAACTATTTCTTCGATAAAAACGCTTACTTACTTAAGACAGTAATGAAATATATAACAACGTTTCGTGTTTAGATCGTATAGCAAAAACCGTGAAAAAAGCCACAATGGATGTATCGCTATTGAACTGACATCAATGCCTAATAGCTACGTGTCATTCAACTGAATTCTTGATGGAGCTAATACTCCATTCAATTAACGATAGCCGCTACAATTGGGAACCTTCGATACTCCCGCATCGAGTTTCCAGGGAGATAATTTGAGGTAAACCAATAGAGCTTTATTAAGTGACAGTTTGATGCATCCACGACTCTCAGTTCCGTACAATTCGATAAACTTGGAAATCTAGTATGTAATACCTCTTAAAAATGTATTTTCGTATATCGAATCTTTGACTGAACCAAAATATCTTTAATACGATACATGAGAATTGATAATTACAAAAATTTCACGAATTTAAAATTGTGATACAGGTAGATACACATTGTCGGTATGATGACAAGAATCAACATACAGAGTTATTAATATTATCAGGATATGGATTACTTTACACATACAAAAACGTGTAATGAATATTTTGTCCGACGCGTGTGACTCTTTTAAATGCAAATCAAACCAGAGGATGAAAGCGAGAAGTATTTAAAAAAAAAAAAAAAAAAGGGGGATAAAATACAGTTCATTCCAGGTATACATCGAAGTTTTACAAAGTGCGATTATTTCTCGCTTCGATGATACATGTAAATCCCTGGAATCCATCGGAACGCGTGTGACCGTCCTCGCAGCAAATTACATATAATCCCGTTTTGCGCGTAGATCTATGCGTACGCACATACGCTGCCGGCGACGAAAAAAATTGTGATCGTGTATCGCGTTTTTAGCTGAAGTCATAAGGCAAAAACGTTCTCTTTATTGTTGTATGTACATTTTCCATGGAAAAATCTCACGTTATACCATCACAGAAATATATACATTTAAACACTACTTATTAACGTAGTAATTTTGTTACGCTACAGAGTTTCTCTATAAGTTGCTCACCATAATTCGAATATTTGAATTCTCTCGGATCCCACGAAACTGATACGCTCGTTGCAGTTAACCACTAGTTAAATATAAATTTAATCGTAAATTTAAACAAAAGTAAGACAGCGTATTTCAGCACAAATTTTCAGTGAAATTCTCCATGAATAAAGGAGGAAGACATTTTGTAAATGAATGAAACGAGCGTCGTATATTTCTCGTGAAGGTTTCGTCTAGACGAGGTCTGACATTTTCCTTCCCTCGAAGGATATTCGTTGTCACGCAGACAGACATGGTCCTATTCTACTTTCGCAATAGCAAGGATGCTTTGACCCTTTGCGGCGAATGTCACCCTCGTTACTTTTTATTCTGTCGAAGTCCTTTCACAAACTGCCTTTTCAAACGGCGTCGTTGCTGCATCCTAACCCGCCAAGCATCGATACTTCGCCATTTCTGTTAATTATAAATTTCCAATGTTATTAGACCAAAATTTTCCGATAGACCGAGTGTACAGAAAACGAATTACTCAACACGTTGTTAATATACTACGTAGGATCGTAACATTTATCTGACTATAGAATATCACTTACGCAGCGTACTTTCTACGAATCAGTAGTACGAATCAATAATAATCAATCGCGCATTCTTGTAACTTTTGGTTTACGCGTTATTTTACATGATTTGATTTTAACTATTCAAATAGGGCCAAAAGAGAATATAAATTAAAATACATTCTTTTTAAAAAAAAGAAATTAATTCGAATCTTTCCTACGTAATACCAAAAGTCCTTTTGTATTAAACGATAAAGCTGTATAATAATGGCAGTGATATCGCAAGGAATAAAGATGTAGATGTTTGTCTCTCCTAACGAATATCTTTTATTTAAAACGTTAAACTTTTAACGACTAAATTTCTTTTATCGAAGAGTAAACAATTATACTTGTAATTACTTAATAACCATTATGTGCTTTATGGGAGGCAATTACATAGGATGTTCTTCATAGACGGATGAAGACATTCAACCGTTGAAAAGCAAGCAGAACTCGACGTAGAGTGTAGTTCGAAATCCAGAGTCATAAAAGACACGTGGTCTTGTAAAATTACCAAGACAATGGGAATACGATTCTCCAAGTATTGTCCTCTTGACATTTACGAAGGATAAGGGAGTTAATTAAGCAACTCAAGTGGGCACAAGCTGGACGTAATCATGTGAAAGTACCGGCTCTTCTCGAACACCGTTTTCGTTTTATTTCGTTTTCAGTAATGTCGGAAGAAACTGCGAGGGCATCTCGGTTAAAGGTTTGCTCCAACGAGCCAGTTCAACAGCGATAAGTCCGTTCCTTCGAAATTAGTTCAACCGTAACTAGCCCACGGGATCACGTCGAATTAAGTTGTACTTCACGACCTTTCGCTGATGATTCGAATTAAAACTCCGAAACTTGGACGTAGCGGGATAATCTTAAAACGTTACAATGTATTCGTAACGAACACGGGACAGTTTGCAATCTTGGGTAAAATACGAAACAAGCTGAGATTCGAATTCCAGATGTTGAAATTCTATCAAACAGGAGTTAGCAACTCGAAGGTAGAACTTCCAAACTGCGACATTTAATTAATAATAATTGGAATAATACGATTGATACGTATTTATCAGTTACGATGAAAGTTTTAATACGACGGAATTTAGATTTATTCGCCGAATATAGCACTTCGAATTGAATAACGATTCATGGAAATTGATGCGCTTGACGAAGAGTTGGAATCTATAGGAAACTGCATATCGTTATCGAAGTTCTGTCTACAACCGGATACAGGGCAAGTAGTTGCACCACCTTCCCTTCCCTTTCAAGGCAAGGTATGTTAACGACGCAGGAACGAAGATTAGGAGCAATTACACTCCCAAAGTGCAGCTTCCGAAACTATTAAACGCTGAAATATTTTCTATTAATTTATTCAACGAGTTAGAAATAGGCGCTTGTGCAAGACGAAACAGTGTTTAACTCGAATATATGAAATTATCTCGTTTGATCGTACGAACGATTATCTTAGTTTTAAATGTTCGTGTAAGAAATCGTTCAACAAACTGACTAAAATCACGTTTTATTCCTCATTTTCCCCGTACATTTTCAGGGATGGAGAAAATCGTGAAAATTTTCCATATGGTCGGCCATTCTTCATTCAGTGGCGGGGCGAACACGACGTACATCAAGCATGTGACTAAGGTGACGTTATTAAGGTGCAACGCCATGAAAGAGCTGAAGTACGAGCGCGTGCTACTGGCATTGAAGACCGTTTGCACCCTAAATGCCATTTACATATTCATGCTTATAATCGTCCATTACACGGTGAGCGTGCAAACTTCTTCCCAAAGCTCGACGTGCCACGTGTAAACGTGCTCTCTGTACAACGCAGCCAGGTATCTATTTTCTCATTGCCGTTTTTGTTACGTGTTTATTTACAATGAAAACTGTACGCCAACAACGCTTATAAATTTACATTAGTCTGGCCAGTTGTTTTAACGAATCCCACGATAACGTTATCAGCGTATAATGGCACATCGAGTCGAGTTGCCTGAAAATGTACTCGGTAATTGCAGAATTGTAAACCTGCGAGATCTGGCAAAAGCAAACGGTGGAACCGTGTTTATAAATTAGTCGGTTCGTTTCTTCGCTGTTTCCAATGAAAAGTTTGACACGAGTTTCGCTAGTAGACTCGAGCAACGTTCGCTATTTAGTACTTACATACTGTTACGGAAGTCGCGTTACAAGTGCTCATCTCGAACGTCTATTCGGAGCGTCTGGCGTAACACTTCGTTATGAATGCAGCACTGAAGCGAAGTACGTCTTCTGTGAAAACGCAGCCTGAACACACTGAATGCTCGGAATTTTTCTTCCGTCCTTTTTCTTCGCGTCGTGGAATGCGGTATCATTTATTTCACATAGTAATCTTGAAGCAGGTAGGTAACGAAAATTCCTCTCTGTACAATGTCGAGAATACGACCGAGGCAAACACGTTTTGAATTATCTCCGAACGATATTTTTGTTGATACAGTGAAATTACGAAACTGCTGCTATAAAACGGCAACAATCATTTATGGAAGATGAGGTGAAGGAGCAATAACCGAAAGTTTACGCAATTTTACAATTTTAAAATCTGAATATTCCAGGCCATCGCAGAATCAGGTGATCGTAAAATAAAATACAATTAGCCAAAGATTCTGTACTAGTCAGACTTTCAAAAAACTAGACGCTTGTTCGGGATGAGAAATCGTCGTAGAACCAATAAAATTGACAAAATTCTCTTTCACTTTTAAATCGATACAAGCATAAATCCTTTTTGTACTAAACCGTGGTTGATCACAAAAAACGGATTTTCCATAACAGTTCTAATCGCAACAGATCATAGCTAAATCCTGGTGGACGTTCTGTGTCACAGCCAAGATGAAACATCTATGGTCACAAGGTACTCTTGTATATGTATTTAATGGAATATGCATGAGATTATGTACTATGAGCTTCTATAACAAGGTCAGAATGTCAGTGTAAACCTACGTAGTTGACAAACGATGTGGTTTTAACGAGAAATTGAATTTTGCGCAAAAAGAACTGGATCAAATAATCCTACTACGCGATAATGCTAGTTTCCATGTTATAATAGCACTCGGTTAACATTAATAGAGCCACAATGGGAAGTCGTATTACAACCGACGTACTTCCCAGACTTAGCTTCATCAGATTTCCTTTTACGTCGTTCCACGCAGTACAATTTTAAAGAAATCTTTGAGAAGTCCGACGACTCGTTGATAATTATACTTCAAAACTTTTATTACCCGAATCCTTAGCCTACAATTCTTGTTGTTCGACGAATATGCGAATTCGTTTCAATTTAAGAAAAATTACTCGTCAATTTCGTCGTCTATAATTTATCATAATTACGGATTTCTATGAATTTATGCGAAATTTACAGCGATAAAAATTACACAAAATAATAAAGACTCATAACATAGAGAAGTATACGAAAGATCCAGAGTAGAGTACATGTTAGAATTTTTAATAAATGAAACGAATCCCCGTGAGGTCCATGTGTATTGATAATCAGAAAACGACATTATCGGACATTTACGCACGTGTATTTCTCATTTACCACAAATCTGCATGTGTTTGATAAATAAATTTAAAGTAGCGAGAACATGTTAGAATTTTTAATAAATGAAACGAATCCCCGTGATGTCCATGTGTATTGATAATCAGAAAACGACATTATCGGACATTTACGCACGTGTACTTCTCATTTACCACAAATCTGCATGTGTTTGATAAATAAATTTAAAGTAGCGAGAACATGTTAGAATTTTTAATAAATGAAACGAATCCCCGTGATGTCCATGTGTATTGATAATCAAAAAACGACATTATCGGACATTTACGCACGTGTATTTCTCATTTACCACAAATCTGCATGTGTTTGATAAATAAATTTAAAGTAGCGAGAACATGTTAGAATTTTTAATAAATGAAACGAATCCCCGTGATGTCCATGTGTATTGATAATCAGAAAACGACATTATTGGACATTTATGCACGTGTATTTCTCATTTACCACAAATCTGCATGTGTTTGATAAATAAATTTAAAGTAGCAAGAACATGTTAGAATTTTTAATAAATGAAACGAATCCCCGCGATGTCCATGTGTATTGATAATCACAAAACGATATTATCGGACATTTACGCACGCGTATTTCTCATTTACCACAAATCTGCATGTGTTTGATAAATAAATTAAAAGTAGCGCGTATTATAAAACGGCTGGACGTTAAATACCGAATGAGAAGAAATAGCCAATGGCGAGAAGAAACAAAAGCTGTGAAAGGCGCATATCGATTCCAGCAAGTTTAACCGGTATTCAGTCCATTTTGCATACATTATCGTATTTGCATAATTTCGCCAGTTTTTTTCATTACACCGAAATACCCCTTTCGTTGGATAGGAATCGTCCGATCCCCTTTCTTCCTGTACCCCTTACGAACAGCCTAGCCGCACTTGCCCGCCGCCATAAATGGATTTTTCTATGCAATTTCTATTAGCATAGTTTTTACATAATTGCACGCGGTACTGCTGCCAGGCCGATGTTCACGGCCGGCTATTTTACAGGAGAATAAATTCTGCCACCATGTATACAGGAGGGTTTCGGGCAGGAAAAAAGATGGACAAAGAGAAAGTCAGAGAAAAAAGATGGATCTAGGGAACGAGCCAAAGAAAAGAGACGAAGACGAAGAACAATGGCAACGCGCAACGGAAAAACTGCCGACGTGGCGACCAATGCCAACGTGGATGCTTGCACGTGTATATGAACTTCGCGCCTTTTCAATACCTTTTCAACTATCCGCTCCGTGGTCGGCTGAAGGTGATCGTTTATGAGAAAAGTTGCGTCACAAGTCTGCCGATTATGTCGACAAAACGGATCTTCGCGCTTTCGGAAACTTTGAACACCAAGAGTCACGCGAGTGTATTTTTACGAAGGGATTGTCGTAGTTGTGTTCAACTTGTATACGAGTGCCTGAAATTTCGAATAAACTCGTTTATTTGATTTTTTCTATTTAAATTTTTCTAGATCTGGAACGATAAAATATCGACTACACTGGAAACGTAAAGACAAAGATGCCGGCATGACGGAAGCGACACTGTCGATGAAAAGTAAATCAGATGTATCGGATAAATTTAATTTGTCCGAGGCTTCGTTTCTCGGATTTTTCAAAGCCTTGTTTTCGTTTAGATTTTACAGTTAATATATCGATATAATGAAATTATTGCGATTCGCGACATCTGCAAGTGACAGGGTGCTTTCAAGAAAATGTTCCTTGTTAAAAATGTTGAACTTTGTTAACCTCGTTGTGCTTAAATTACATGATAGGGGAATGCGTGCAAGCGTATCGCCTGAGGCCTGGCAGGAATCTACCTTCCTCATGCCGACGCTCTCTAATCTCCTAATCAGCAGTTCCTAACTATGTTTATTAACATCTTTTCTTGACTCAAGATATAATATCAAGTAAACAAACTTTCGCAACATAAACACAGCATGTTGCGATGGGGCATAAATTAATCGTTAACTCGTACGAGCTTTTCTACCATTTACCATCTACTATTAAACGTGAGAATTTATCAAGGCAATAAAAACGAATGATAAACCAACAGAAACGCAGATTAAAGTTTCTTCACGAAGAATCGTTCAAGATGGACACCGAAATAAGAAGAAATTCAGTTTCTTTCCTCGGAGATCTTAACCTTCCAAACGTAAGGAGATTCTTCAAATAATCCATTCAAGTAACGTAAATTAGAAATTTCAAACCGGACTTTGTTTAACTTCTCAAACGGTGTTTCAACAAAGTTGCATTCACGGTGATTTTACCGGACTGGCTTCGCGAGAGTAATGGTAAATTTGCACTATCGAGTAATAAACAGATGAATAAGATAAGGTACGACGAGAGCAACGAAGCCAAGCGCATATTCCTCGCCTTTTTCCTTCGCAAAGTAATGAAGCCGCGTAATCGGAATTCCTTTGCGCCACGATTAAATTGCACAATTTATTGTTTCACGTTAGATATAGCTGATGCACGCATGCATCACGGGCCCTTCATAATACTTAATGTCAGCTAGCTGTTCGCATAGAGTCACTTTACTAGGGGATAAATTTCAGCGCCACGTGCACAGCGAGCCGAAGAACTGGCGAACGTGTGGCAAAACCGGAGAGATGAACCGTAAAGGAGAGGACAGGAACAACGAGTAATGGCAACAACCGTTCAGAAAACAACCAGTCAGGATGAACATTATGGGATGTGTAAAATAGAGAAATATTAGTACGCGGGACACATGGAGGTGGAAATTTTATGACGAATAAGAATAACGTAAGCGGGTTCCATCAGCGTAATGAAAAAACTGATATACTAATGGCAGATAGTTTTTGTATAACATATTAAAAATAGGTCACCTTATATTTATGCTCGTGTCGTTATATTACGGTGACTTGAATCATCACGGCAGAAACTAAAACTAACGTCCGATTGAAGATTGTCTGCGTTAATCGTATAGTCTTACTACTTGACAACAAGACATATTAATACATATGTTTGAATTGAAGTTTTTTAAGGTAATAAGCTTGTTCGTCTTTTGAGTAATGTGTACGTTTCGTGTGTAAGTTTATAGGAATTGTTTAAACAACGTAAAAATATACGTATTTGAAATTTTCGATGAAGGATAAATGTGTGTATGTATATTTTTAAAGAAGCGAGATAAATGAATAGATAGATTTTATGTAATAGTAATAAAACTTGCTACTCGATGTAATAAAAAGTACAAAAACGAATTTCGCGAGAGTTACGAGATATATGTATAACTACGGCTGTATATTTATTGAAACTCTTTTATTCGAAGACTTACCTTAAATTTACCGCTTCATACGTGAAATACTTTTTATTCCATGATGTATATTTTCTGTGGTTTCATCGTTGTTATCCGGAACAAAGCAAGTGCAACTTCGCATGTACCACAGGCACGTTTTTTTTCTGACAAGCAGGTTGTAATAGATTACCGACGATAGGAAATTTGCTCACCCTGTTTGCAACGTTTAATGAAATAACAGTGATATGTTCGCGGCATATTTGTTCGATAATGGAAAAATAACACGGTCATGGAGAAACGTGAAGAAAATTTGTGTCGTTAAAAGGTTAACGCTAGATTGCACGACACGGACGTGCAAAAAGCCTCGCGATTATTGACTTCTTTTAATGATGCTGCTTAACCTTAAATGGTCTCATTTGGCGCAACCTGTACTAGCACGTCGATTTCGTTCGCCTGAATTGATCATAATGGGTAGTTTACTCTGACTAATTATCGAGCTTATCTTGAAAATTGAAAAAGATATCTTCTACGAAGAAGGAGCGAAATTATTTAAATACAAATTTTCATTGACCTCCGAAGCATATTTTTTTATCGTTCGTCATAAAATTTCTAAATTTCTCCAAACACTGTAATAAATAGAAATATTTCCCTGAAACGAAGCTTCTAATTTCATAAATGTATTTTACTGTTATCTATAAACTATTCAAGTTGTATATATATTCAATAAATTAATCGATAAATTGAATCGACAATAGAGTTGGAGAAATACTGCAAACATACTATCTACATAGTATGATAATCGAACCTGTTTTCTACTGATTACAGTGTCGCTAACGAGGAAGAAATTCTTTAATTTTTGAACATGTAGTTTTACTGAAGATCATGATGACGGCTATCATGATCGGACGGAAGAAAGTCGTAAAGATAGGCGTAAATGGTGAACACGAAGTTTTCACGTGGTCGATAGCTGGCTAGCCTCGTAAAAGCGCAATGGAAGTAGCGAAGAAAGAGCTGTGCGGCGAAAAAGCGTGGTTTACGCGACGTTATAAATTTTCTATATTATCGAAATGTTCGGTACTGGAGCCAGGGAAAATTATTAATTTAGCTTGGCGTTACGCTGCTACCGGCAATTTCCATCGAACGGTTTCACCCATACCGCTGTTTCAACGAGCCAATCACCACGGCCCTATTGCTCCCTTTATTTTATTCACCGGAGCTTCCTCCAGGCCAGTACCTTCGCAAATGTGCCACCATTCGTGTCTCCTTTTATCGGTAATGAGACAGAAACTTCTGCGGATATTTTATCTTCCATCGCTTTCGGGATGCATCCCTTTGCAGACAGTACAAAAAAGGGGGATTTATTACACTCGGCGGATCGATAGGGAAATGTTAACTGTAATTCACTTTGGAAGACTTGGCGCGACGGTATTAAACCAGTGAATCGAATTGAATAAGAAATATTTATGCCCCGGGTGAAAAATTTATTCGAGCTTTCACTTTGCTAGAGAAAATGCCATAGAAATACGCTCGATGAGAATTACCACTGGACATTTCCCAAAGAAGAACGTTCTATCTAAAATCTACTCTTTTACTCGAACATACCCAAACATACTTTTTAAGCTAGTCACTGTGATTCATGGTACGTAGGAATTACGTTAATATGAAAATCATGTCAATGTTTCAAGAAAGATCTATTAGAGATGCACATACAGAAACCAGATATCAATGAAGTTTAGTTAAGTATGACTTGTTTGCACAAAAATACAAATATTCCTTTCAATTATTTACTAAAATAAAGAAATAGAGTAAATAAAACTGAAGCATATAACACTGGTACTAGTTCGATTAAATTTCATTAATAGCTAATTGCAATTGCCTCTCTATTTATTTTTCTCCTCGACTAAATCTTTTGATACACAAGACGTTTTCAGCCAGTGATATTCCATTTCCTACTATACTCGGTATTACCAGAGTACGTGGTGGTTCACAAGCGGTGTACAATCAAATTTGATTCGCGCGACGTTTCGACATGTATTATGATATGATAGTAAATGAGTCGATAGACGAACTTCACGTACTGTTGTATATATTAGCTGTTCATACGATACTTTTGGATTGTGTCAGAAACGCGCGAGATGCGATATTAAAGCGCTTGTCTGTGGGGCTGTCTTGATTCCAAGAAAAGAATATGCGTTATGTTAATTGGATTTACCCAGAGAGAGAGAGAGAGAGAGAGAGAGAGAGAGAGATTACATTTCTTAAACATCAAAGGCTGAATCTGCGCTCGTTGAAGGAATTTTCATAGTATATTGTATTATCAGATCAAGTTCCTTAACAATAGACGAACCAACGATTTATAAATTGAATAAACCTATAGATCTTTATCGACAGTACGTATGCAACTGGTATTCGTGTAGGAGAAATATTAATTTATTTATCAAACAACTCTATCGTTCAAGAATTTATTTAGACGCACAATACACGGTAGCTCGTCAATACTTTACCGGAGGGAGCTTTGTCCGTCCAATTTATGATTTCACATAAACTCATAAGCTCGTTCTCTCGGAAGTAATAAAACGAAATGGTTCCGTGGCTGTACAGGTTTTTATGGAAAACTCGGGAAATTAACCAGACGTTACATAAATAAGTCCAAAGGAATAAGTTGCGTCATTCGTTCTATTTATTAAAAGATAAACATTAGATCGCAGATTTTTATGTAAATTCATATTTTCGTGATCGAAATTATTAAAAAATGTAACGAGTCTTATATTACTTTGAGTATTTTATATACTTCGATGTATCGAATATGATATGTAAATCTTGGCGTCTCTAAATTTTCCATAAATACGTAAAAATCCGCCATCTAATAATTGCATATAAAACCGAAAGAAGAAAGGAAGACTAATAAAGAAAATAAGACTACAATTCCTAATAAAGAAAATGAAATAACGAATAAATTACGCAGCATTTATATCGGCATTTGTGGAAACAATAAATCCTCTAATTACGGTGAATACAATTCCATTGCAAATTTTAGCGATTGCCAAGCAAATTACCATCGTTCAAACGGCATTAAATAGCGAGAAAGCTCTCGTGTCATCGAACTACGGAGAATAGAGTGTACCAGGAATCGGTTGGCAAAACTTGATCGAACATGGTGCCAGAGTATCGACACTGTTGATTATACTTCGACAACGAAACAAGCTACGAACGGCAGCATTGTCGAGAGAAAAGGGCTAACGCGATACTATATCTATAGGTGCATAGCTTATTCCCTCGGGAATAGAGAGACAGAGTTCACTGGCATGATAATGGGGATAATAAATGGACTCGAACCGCCCTTTGAAACTCACCCCTGGCCAACGTTCAACCTGTTCGAGGGACACGTATCCGGACAGCGCCACAATTTCCGTAAGCAGCGAACTCCGCTTTTATGAATACCACCTACACTCTTACATTTACGACTTGAAGATTTTGCGATAGAACCGTTTACGACATAATGCCTTGGAATCAAGGGCTTCGTATTTTTTGCCCTACAAGATAAATTTACGGGTTCATAGATTTTAAGGTGTCCACGTTGTGCCACGTACTCGCTTACACATCCGTAGTCTCGTTTAATACACGGTTTATACGCGAATTATGGCGAATTAATCACGACGAGATAGTCCACTAGGTTGTTACGTGACGCATTATCGGAGATTTAGTAATCTGTGATACGGTCGTATTTAATCGACACACTTGACATTTCTAAATATCTTGAACGGTGATTATCATCGACGCTAGAAAATACACTGCCGACCGTTACTTTTATTCTTTTACACTTTCTTCCTGCATAAATATTCGAGTATCCAACGTTCCATTTTTATAGAAATTATGAGTAAAGCAACATCCTCATAAGAGGATGCTTACTCGCAATTGTCTTCTATTAAAGCTAAAATATTGGGAACCGAAATATTTCCTCCATCTAAATTGTTTACACAGACGGACGATGTAGCAAATTTCTCTGACACAAAGGCGATGAGGTTCACGCAATCTGTCCGGACAACGATTCTAGATTTGGAAAGAAACGCTTTCCAACCGTGTTATTTCGCGTGAGCCCTTACAGTTTGATATCAGCCCCAGAGGTTTCGTGAAAATCTCTCTAAATGGAAATCTCCTGTTACGAGCTTTCCTTCCCTTTCTTGTACATCTTTACCTCGAAATGTTTGTCCTACACTAGACTGATGAACGCTAGCAACGATTTCACTGGCAAGTTCGTCGAAATACAGATTAGAGGTTTAGATAATTCCTCGCGAACTTGCCACGTCGTTCCTTTTAATTCGACGGCTTAATCCAGCTGGATGCCGTTTCCTCGCTTTTATTCTCGGTTGTATCAGCGCCGAGCTAAAATCTGCGGACAGTTCGCGCGGACCTTCGTTAAACTTGTAAATAGCACGATGAAAATCTCGCGATCGTGTGGAAATTTGCTCGTAGAGTTTATTACGACGCCAAAGACTTCTCTAATCGCAACTTACGCGGCTCAGCCCCTGTTTGAAGTTTCAAATTGTTATATTTAATTAATTAGAAATTTACATCTGTTATTCGTTCGATGTTACATTCGTATCATACTGTCTGTGAAATATTCCTTTATGCAAAGCAGAAATTAGAATGACTGAAACAAAGTATTCCGATTATTCTCGCGCAATTAGAACGCTTCGTTCCGAAACTACATTCAGACTTCGTTATTCTCGTAATTCTACACGCTGAATAAGAAATTACTTTGAAACGCATTTACACAAGGAAATTGTGCAGCCTAATTTATAACATGATTAATTTAGCTGATATTGCCCCGGTTCTGTGCTTCAAACGGACTGAAAGCGAAAATAAAACCGAAATGATGCGCGTTAACGCATCGTTGGTCGTCGTCTGTAACAATATCGTGATTTTCAACAAACTCTCGCGCTTCGAGTTACCGTTTTCTACACGGCTAAATAGTCGTTTGCTAACGTTCTGTTTTCTCTTTGAACGTTATTAAATAATAAACCATCGATTATTGTATAATTTGCCTCTCGAACGCGAAGCTGTTTCGCGAGAGTTGCTCGCGAAACGAGATTACGCTATCAGAAATGTAATGTTCGCCAACGTCTCTACGCTCTATGAAGCTTCTCATTCTGAAACAAGGGTACGCAAACAATAGAGCGTTGCAAACTCGACAATGCTGCCTGCATCTTCAGCTGACAAATGCGCATTGAAGGGAACGACTAGTTTTTACGATGGTGATTCTGCACTCCAACCGATGTACAGTACGGCTCATCTCGCTGTGGAAAAGCGGAAGAAGAGGAACGATATCGTGATGCCGTAACGAGCACAGAATGAGAAAGGAATCTATTACGCCGAGCTGGTGTCAGTCGATGCGAAACTCGTCTACGCGTCTATGCGAAACGGCTTCGTCATGCCAACCCGAATATTCTACTTTTTCTATCCCGTCCTAGTCAATCTTATGCACCGATCCAAATTCCTTTAACCAAACGTTCTACAAACTATGCCGTAAAAATCCAAGTTTCCAATGAATAATGGATCGTCTATTTCGGTGACGAGATTCAAAAACGAAATCCTAAAAGAAGACGCGTCTCGTTAACGCTCTCTCACTCCAATTTATATACCTTCTCCTTCAGCCATTACATCGTCAAGGAGGCGCATATTCAATTACGATTATCGAGTACGTATTATATATCGGAATTGCGTATAGAAACATCAAAATAGCTGTAGCATTATTGGAGGAAGAACAGCTTTCCTGTGATTCATATTTTGTACTTTAAAGGTATATCGAAAGCTGAAATTTATCGAAGACTTGCTACACAATATAGGAGTAATATACTATCGCGAAACAGTGTCCATGAATGGATGTCTATCAATGTTCACTTAAAGCCGCTTTGAAAGGCAGACTTTTCACCCATAGAAGCAGCGAAGGCAGCGATGTGCATACTTCATTTATCTCTCAAGCGAAAACATTTTATTCACGGGGCTTTGTACAACGACTAATTGGGCTAACAAGGGGAATACGAGACCTTCGAGTTTCCAAGTCAGATGTTCAGGTACAGAGTATTGGGACACCTGATGATATTTAATACAAACTGGATGCACTTCGCTGATTGTACTATCTGATTATTTTATCTCGAATGTGTTATTTCATTTGCATTACATGTATCTTGTAACGTAAGATACTGATCGAAGTAAAAATTTGTCCCAGTTTACCAATAAGTGTTACGAATAAGCGTATAGTTTATTAAATTCATTATCGATATGATCGATGTCGATCGATCGATTAAACGATATATACATATTTACATTCCGTAACGTGAAAAGTTCGATTCAGCATTTACTTAGAAACCAGAATTTTCTAAGACGCTATAAATCACTCTCGTAAAGAAAGAGACATGTAATTCGCATCTACTCGGCCACACACAGAATAATCACAAACCCAGCGGGTAACAATCACGGATGAGTCTGAGTAACAGGAGGAAAATACGAAGGAAATGGAAAAGGCAGGGAAGAGGAGAACATAATTCAGTTTTACGAGCAACATTGAACCTTCGTCTCTGGGTTATTTATATAAAAGCGGCGTGGAAACTCGCGGCATCGTGTACGAAATCCATCGTCCTATTTATTGTTGTTGCCCTTGTTGTTGCCACGCTCCCGTCGAATTTCTTATTTCCTTATTTCTCTCCCCTCCGCCGCTCTTTTTATTCTCGATACGCCCTCGCCATCGTATCGTTTCGCTAGCCAACCAGCTAGCCACCCCTCGCGTATTCCGCTCCGTCTCCGCTCGAGTAGCGGACACCTTACCAAAGAATTATTTATTGGCCAAGTTTCTCCACTGGTAACTTATGTTGCCACAATCGAGCTACGTCCGCGAAACGGCCAACCCAGGATATATAAATTCTCAAACGGGGCTCCAAGTCGAATGCCTACAAAACGTGTCGAAATACTCATAATAACAAACGATCACCACAGCCAATGGTACTTTTATTATTTACGGCGTTACAAACTCCTCCATTTCGGTTATATCGTATCCACAGACGGCGACAGAAATAAGTAGATAAATAGTGCAAGTGGCTATCGACAAAGTCTAAACGAACTATAGTACCTTGCGTATAGTGGCGGGGAAAAAAACATTTACGAAATGAGAAGCATAAAAGGACCAGGCAATTTTACAAAATGAATTCGTATTTGACAAGAGTAATGAGTAAATATAAGTAGTAGGCTACAGAATAGATGATTGTTACCTATATGATAAAAAACTTTTAGTACAAAAGATAAGGAGATTCATAGCGATATCGATTGAAAATTTTCCTTCGTCAATCGTTGTATTTCACTTGTATACTTTTCTGTAAACAAGCCATATATTTAAAGAAACTTCGGTGATACCTATATTATCTCCATTACCTGATCATTTAATTTGTCAAGGTTTGATTTATACGCATATTTCCTCGGACTAAGCATCTTTAGGAGAAATTACGTATGAAGGGAAATATTTGCTACACGGTCGTAGTAACAGCATGTTATCCCGTTGCTTAGTCTCGCTCGAATAAGTCGAAGCTATGCTTATTAATTTCTAAGCAGACGTCGAAACACGTATGAATAGCAATGGAGGAATGTCTCTCAATGTTGAACGTATTACGCCGTAATGTCGACACAAGAACTTACGTATGTATCGCTAATTAGAAATGCAATTTCCGAGTCTCGTTCAACGCAAAAGATGAAATGCCTGCGAATCAACTACATCATTAATTAAAAAACAACCGAGTCTTAAATAACTGAGTCGCAGAAAATGAAAGGCTGAATAAGCGCGATTTAGTTTCGCAGAGATTCAAGAATTCCTTCAATACACGCAAAATATGGAACATTGATAGACCCTTAAGGGTAGTCTCGAACGTCCAAGAATCCTATCGGAAAATCTGAGAAGATTTTAGAAAAGTTCCAAGTAGTTTCAGCGCATCTAAGAGAGTTATGAAATCTGAGAAAATCTTTTAGATATCTGTAAATACTTCTTTTTCGCGAAAAAGAAATAATCGATAGCAGGAATTCCTCCAATCGGTATTTTCTAAAAGCGAACTCGTAGAAATTTGCAACGTGTGGTGTCGCAGTAACTTTTCGAATAGTAACGAAGTTTATCGTACATGTCGTGAAAAAACTAAGTGAGCGATTTTCCAAGGTAAACGATGCTTTTTTCGTCGAGCTACAATTAACGAGGCTAAACGGTATGATAGCTCGGATTAATTTGCATGGTAACGAGGCAGAATTATGGAACAAGGCAAGGAATGCCGAACCCTATTGTGAAATTATTAACCTTTCGTGTAAGTTCTTCGTTAATCCCGCACGGTATTCGAAACTTTCAGTCAGACTACACATCCACGACGATTCGTGCAACGTGTACCGGGAATTTTCGTAATCGACGAAAGTACTTCGACTACCTTCAGTAGCTCCAATCTACCTTTCGTTTCTTTTGACTCAAATGTGGCTCGAACTCGTATACATTACTAAGAAAAATTTTATAAAAAGAAGCAAACTTTTTTAATTGAATTAAAAGCGATTGCTGCCTTATAAATAAATACTTTTCAGAAGGTTTTACGAAGCACTCGGAAGGTATACGGTAGCACACGAAAGTATTCGAACAGTTATCACGGAAAATTTTTATAAACATGTATATTATACGCGTGTTGTACGAAACTCTTTGAAAAATTTATTAGCACTGTAATAAGACTATCGTAATTATAACAATAATATTTGAAACTAATTCGGTAATATAGAAATAGAAAAATAACGAGACGATTTATCGCAAACGTGTGCTCAGTGAAAAATTAGTATACAGCGTTAATAAATAGTAGTTTGAAACATACGATCAGCGTTGAAGATATCCTCGCTAAATATCGCGGCTCATTAATATATCGAATAATTAACTGTTTAAATATTTCGGTAATTTTTGCGAAATGTATGCTTTCAGAAAGTTTCCTCAAACTTTTATATACATTGTCAGATTCGTTTCAAATTTTATCAATACAATTACGATATCCGTATCTCGTCGCAAAGCTAATGAGATTTCCAAATGTTTTGTACGTACAATATATACGTAAAAAGTTTCCAGAAGCGTTCGAATGCTCGTAATTTTTTCAAGCAACTTAAACTTCTTATTTATCTCATTTTTCACTTCACAGAGACGGCATTAGATGCCGTGAGGAAACCGTTCTATTATGTTCCATAAGCTGCTCCAATAACGTTGTCGAAAAATAAAAATATATCGCCGATATTTCCTCTAGACTGGACTTTTCCATTATTAGCAAAACTCGTTTGTAGAGCGTAACCGATGAAAGGGCCACACGATCCACGTATTAGGAAATTTCGCGAACAGTGCGGATCGCCGACAATGGTTATTCGAGGCACTGCGGGCCAGGATCAGAACACGATACACGACAATTTCGAGAATAGTCGAAGGCAAGCCACACATTATCTCCGGAAACGAGGTTATGGTCGTTCGCTACGAGAACTCAGATGGAACACTTTGGATTCCAATTGCTTCTGTCTAACGCGTTTATCACCACAGCCCCATCCTCCACGTGTACATACGTATAGAATTTCATTTTAGCCGCTTCACTCTTTCGTATCGTCTGCTTCATGGACTACCTCTTGCCGACGCAAACTTTATTGCTAAAAGTTTTATCGCAGATGAAACTGGGCTCGATCAATTGTCGTTCGAAGAGGGATTTGCGATCCTGGATTTAAAGCGACGCGCGATAAATCTATCGGGGCTCGATTTTCACCGAAGAAATACTTTTACCGATCGAGTAATCGGCATTGGAATTATTTCAATGAAAATAATTAAATCGATTGATGGCATAGCTGCTGGTGGTTTTATATATATTTTATATATTTCATATATTATATATATATACTTCTTTTTATGAATTTTTAGAGAGAATATTTTTCCCCTTTGCTGTCACAATGGAAACAGAGAAGATATATCATTATACTTAAATAGGAACTCCTAATGAAATGACAAAATTAGTAGCTCGTGCTATGCTTTATTTAAAGTTATTAACGTCGTTTAAAATTTATACGATGCTCTAGAACTTTAACAAGAAATTGGAGTTTTTGCTTTTACAATACAAGGTATCCTAGCGATACGCAAAGGGTATCGCGTAACAAGTGCATCCCTGAAAAGGGGTGATTCTGGGTGAAAAGAACAAATTGATAACGTTGAATACCATTTTTTCATTCGGATCTCCGTTTTTTGAAAAAAAGTTGACCTGAAAAGATCTTTTTGTTTTATTATACGACCAGATACGTGATATCCTGTAAGCAAAACAACTTTGTCTCAGAGATTTCGTTTCATCCGATGATAAAATAATGTTATTAATACTAATAACTATTACCGTGATAACACGACTGCAAGGGTGCAACGATTGGAAAGCGAAAATGTCTCTTTCTCCAATTTATTATCACATCATAAAGTATCGTGATATTCCCGCAGACTGTGAAGCGCCCATCTTCTAATTTCCCTAAAATACATGGGAACGAAATTTGAAAAAAAAGGCAACAGAATACGCGGTATCATTCAAAGGAAATACGAAACGATTGGCATATTGTTGGTACCTTTTGAACGTGCAATATGACAACAGAATAGTCTATTCCGAAACACGAGCGTGAAATTGCAGGCGCGCCATAAAAAAATCAAAATGCAAATACCTCAGCTTTTTAGGCTGCTACGATTTTTCACTCGGAATTTTTTATCGGTTGAAATGAGTTGGAAACCGATTCCGTTGACTGAATCGCTATAACGAACGATCGACAAAAAAGAACAGCGAAGATTCTCTCGTCTTTCGCTGCTGAACAATGGAAAAGAAATATCGGTATCAAATGTTGGCACGACCGTGCAAAAACGTAATCTTGAGCCTATTTTGTTCAAAGTCCATATGAAACAATTATAAGGTAGAATTATACTAACATATTTGTGATTTCTCTGGTTTGGATCGTATTTTCCGTTAACGTTCCAGTCTACCTTTTCAAGACAGTTCCGAAAAACATCAGAACAAAATGCAACGTATCAGGAAAAACACGATCAAAGTTGGAAAAATCAGAAATACGCCATCTAACCACCGTGAAAGTTTAAAGTCCAGAATCGAACTAGTTTGATACAAATAAATTATAAAGCAGATATAGAGAGACTCTGAAATTTCATTTCAGTTGCAACAGCTGTATATCTGGAATGGAAAACTCGACAAACTTATGCCAAACTGCGCGGTATACTCTACTCGGTGCGACATCGCGAGTACTTAAAGGACGAGTGGAGTAGGTGACGATGTTAGCACCACTGCCTTGCATAAGGACATCATTAGCTAAGTCAATATTTTACTCTTATCGCTATAGAACACAAACACTGCAAACAAGAACAGCTCGTCTCAATCAGAACGAGAATATAATCTCCTAACCCGATAACTGAAAAGTATCGGCATATCGATCCATATTTCGTTAACGGAGCTGAACCGATCCATCGTTTGTAAAACGTCTTTCGTTTCCAACGATCTCTCGAATATTCTGGCAAAGTTTGTCGATTTAACCATCGAACACAGTGTACACACAACTATATCTGATATTTATACAACTTGCACAACTTTAGTACAGATTACGTCCATTCACGGCAGAACCAAGCTTTTCTTACCTGATCTTTTTAAGTTCCAAGCGAATTTTGTCAAGTATCAGCAACGATATAACGAAACGATTAACTTATTGTTTTTGTAGCGTAAAATCGATAAATCATGGCTGCTGTAGCAAGAAACAAAACTAAAAAGATATCTAACATTTACAAACAGATATTAAGTTGTAACATGGCGATCACTTGCCAACATTTATGTAAATCGATAGTTTCATGAACGCAACGAAAAAAGTGGAACTTAAACAGAAACTCGTTTTAATAGTTAAAAATTATAGTCGCTGCTCTGCTTTGTATATTTCGTGTATCGTTACACGTTCTACGCTGGCTACAAAAAGTATTGTCACGTCACTGTACTTATCATAGCATTTACGTACTAACGAATTGGACTCAGTTATATTAAATTTCATATCATTTAGTGTAGTACGTCTTGTACGAATGCAAACATTTGACACCATGAAAACGAAACGTAGAACTTCGTGAGAAAGCGTTTCGTAAGAAAATAAGAGTGTCGATACGATATTTTTGAGCCACTATACGCATTCTTCGTATCTTGTTTTTGCATCTCTAAATTTCGCATAAACGCGTAAGAATAATAATCATCGAATAATCACCGTATTCGTGCTTAAGGCGCCTTCCAACAATCAGTCACGCATACTTTCGTAATGTACACGACTATTAATCGACGAAAGAGCCAATTCACCGCTTGACGTAGAAATACCAACCAGCCGAAAAAAAGCTTGATTTTCTCGATTAAAGGAACAATAGAGATAATATCACGGATAGCGTTCCCGCGGGAAAAGAAAACGGGAACGAGAAACGTGCGGGGTTTCTCTTCAGCTTGGGAGTTCTACCGCGGTCTTCTCTGATCGACCGCTTCCGGTTTCCAGATATAATGCAACTCGCGTACTCCCCGGAAAATGAGCGCGGCTGTCTCGTTCTCTGATTGGAAAACTACGAATTGCTTCCTGCCGACGATGGATCCCCGGGACAAAACTAGAACGAGGACAGAACCGTCGCTGTCGGAAGAAATCGAGGGAGCCTCTGTCGAATATAATCGGGCCCGGATGTGTCTTTGATTTACGCTCGATGTTCCTCCGTATTGGAATCACCAACAGCCACGCGATTGAAATCGATCCGAGGAAAAGGGAAAATGGAAACCTTATACCTTCATTTGCCTGTACCCACCAACTTTATTATTATTATTTATTTTATTTAAGGTCGTATCTTCGTGGTTATTAGCAACTGAGATTAACAAAATACATAATAGGAATATAGAAAACAACGAAGTGTAAAATGGAACAAGGCAAGTTACAAACATAAGTTATAGCGTCTATGTGGTACAATTGGAGTACGATACAGTACGACTAATCTGAAGTTAGATTAACGGGATATAGTGTAAGTTAGAACTAAGTCGGTATATTACAATATCATAACTGGTGATACAGATGAATATCTTTGAGAAAATGAAGAAGATGCTCGCATTGATTTTTTATGATTTAAACGCGTCGGAATCTCATTTACAACATCGAATTTAATTCTACATCGAAAAACGCTATTACAATTAAGAGGATAATCTGCGGACGGAATACAGTTACAGTAATTGCACTTTGGCGAATTTTTAATTATAAGACGAGAGTGCAACCAATCTTCTATCGCATATGGTAGCGAATATACAGTATCGCTCAGAAGTGTTCAGAAACTTGCTCATTTTTGGCAAAATACATTTTTAATTAGAAAACTACAGTAAAATTGAACTGCAATGGTTGGGTTTGTCGTGGACATCAAACGTAAAACAACATATTATAACTCGTTTAAATCGATTTTCGAATATATACTATATATATATATTATATTGTTGTATATATTCTACGCTGGATCGTCTCTCAAAGTAATAGTTTATGAAAGAAAAATTTGCACATTAACATGGTACAAGGAATTGAGATTATTAAGGCGTCGTTCTAATATGCAAAGTTTAAATCATCAAGAGATCCCAACTAATGAAGGAAGGATTATGGGAGATAGATTATTCTACATCTCTCGTAAACTTGGTAAGCAAGGTGAAATAGCTTGTCTGCACTTTCTTGGTTAAACTTTCTTCCGATTATTTTCCACTACTCTACAGGATGATACTTAGTGCATTGATTTAAAATAAATCTTATCGTAATCATTAACAATCCTTAATTATACAATTATATGTCGATAAATGAGATCTAAGTATGTTCAACGTTTAATACTTACGTCTTTCGTTAAGAATTATCGCAGCTTGGAGTCTCATTCTACTTGTCCGTATGTTCTGTAACACAAAACACAAAGAGATTAGATAGAAATCGCTAAAAGATTCGCGTAAAGATCATTTTTGATTAGCTCGTGTAATCAAATGTGTTTTCAACTTTGACGAACTTTCTGAACTGCGCAGTTTTAATCTTCGAAGCTGTTCGAACTTCCTAGAACTTAGAATTTTGGATCTCTTATAACTTTATGAACTTGAAAATTCACCAAACTTGTTTCCAATTTCAGCTAAATTTTGAACATTTGCTAATTAACGTTGGATAACTCGTGACGGTCCATCAGTTTTGCATGTATTTATCCACGAAATATGTTTCGATTAATCTGCCAGAGATAAACTACTATGTGATAAACTATCATTGAAAAAGTAGCATTCATTGCGAATAAAATTGTACTATGATGTATCGTCTATATAGCTGAAAAAAATAGCGCGCCATGTAGCTTCAAAGTTTCCTGAGGACGAATATGAATTTACCGTTTGCGCGGCTAAATCCGTAAAAATAGGTAAAATGCAACAAGGTCCGTGCAGATAGGTTGACAAACGTCGAACGTTTGTCGTTTGTTATCGCCGCTACAACGAACGTCAAATTTGACGGACGTAGCTTGTATGACTGCTAGTATGCATTACAATGTTACGCTTCGATAGACGCTGCAACGTCCGTGGTAACGTCCACTATTTCAGCGTTCGGTGACCGCGGTGTGAACAGTTCATCCTCCGTTAAACCGGTTCTTTCACCGTATCGATGAAACAAGAAATTATTATTTATACGTATAACGACACGCATTACGTATATAACGATAGCGAGAAAGCATCTGTTAGCAGCAAACGTTCCGTTCGGACAAGGTTCTACTGTACATGGAATTCCAAAAGTTAGATGAACCGAGATTCAACAGAAGAAAGTATATCCTCGATTTCTGTCAAACACATCGATCAAACGAGAGTTCCATTAAAACTTCGGCAAACATTTTAGTTGGAGTTTAGCTTGAAACTCGTTATTAGAGTTCGATAATAAACAAGCTGCATAGTATCCTAACTGCAACGTGGTTCACTCGACAGTCAGATTTTTATGCGGAAACTCCAATCAGCTTAACGTTCGACATCAGCCCTCATAAAGCGTTGCCGTACCCCGGGCGACGGAAGTGTACATTGGAAGCAGCATCCGGTTGTGAGGCAGCATCGAACGGTGGAAGGGCGCAATTAAAGTTAAACTACTATAACGAGACATCGATAGGCCGGGCGCTAGATCCTGGCGCAAGTCTCGAAAACCGATTAGAAAACGAGAAAGAGAAGCGACGGAGAGAGGGAACACGGAGGGGTGAAAACGACGAGGAAGGGAGATAGCTAGAAACTGGCTCGAGTTCGTAAGTTTTAATTGGCAGAGAGCACCACGACCTCCTACCATTTTACCACCGTGCCCCACCTCTGGCCACAATTTCACCTCAGCCCTTTCTCGTCCGGCACTGCGATAATAATTATAGTTACTCTTTGTTTTATAAATTAACTCTGGCTCCCTGGGCCTGCTACCTTCGCGGATTCTGCGACGAGCCGGCGGAGGCGAACTGGAGATACTTCACATTCACTTCAATTAACCGGTAATGGATTAACTGCTTATCTTTCCTTTAGTTTGCTTACCGTGGTTCCCACCTATAAAGTCGCCTTTTAAGCCATTCGAATTCGATCCTTCCCCTTTTATACGTTTTATAACCAGGATTAAAATAATCTCCCCCTTTTCTTCCTTCGTACTACGATTCACACCGTAGATATTCGCACTGTTAAATGAAAACGATTTCGCCGAAAACCGTAAGACGGACGCTCGGATGTTATCGCTAACGCGGAGGGGGTTTTCGGCTGGATTCATTAGCAACAACGGCGAGCAAAAAGTTACAAAAGGAAAAGAAACGATCTGGGGAAACAAGCGGTGGAAAGTTCTCCGATGAAGTTTTTTAACGGGGCTTTCACACTCGTTAATTACCCCATGAGAAAGAATAGCGCTACCAGAGCGTTAATTTTCCAGTGAATATTGTTTTATTCTTTCGTAACAAAGTATTATTATTGACACTGCGAAATATAATACCAATTTATTTTTAAATATCTTTTGACAAAATATGCGATAAAATAGAAGTAATTTATAATAATTATTTATCAAGCGTCGTATAATTCCGATCGTACATTACACGTGTATCATGTTGCGAAACATTACATAGGGAACTTGATAAATTGAAATCTAACGCCAAGTCTTTATCGCGCTTATAAATTCCATCTAATACCTTAAAAAGATTCGTCTACTATACTCGTCTTCTCCATTAAATTAATCTACGCTTTGTTATCCGGCTCTAGCATCGTAAGTACCGATATTCGAGTTGATGATACTCGTTAAATGTTTTCCCCGGTTCGTCCATTTTCACCTATCACAGACTTAATGGTATTACCAACAGGAAAAAACAATAAGGCGATCTTACAGTACTCGAGTGTTTGGCATTCGCAAAACGTCGACGAAACTGCGTCGTTAAATTAATCATAAGCACGTGACGTCATAAATAGGTGGAAAACATTCGGTAAACAGAGAAAAGTACTCGGCCGCTTTAGAAACGAATGGATAATGAAGCTGAAACAGATACCGGAACATTATGGGGGGCAACAAGCTCGTTCGCTGCCGATATTCCAGGAACGTACTCATCGTAAAAAGCAATTGTTTCGACTTTATATCCGTCTGTTCGAGTACACTTACGGCAACGTCGGTATCGCGACAAGAAACACGCTTACGACTGTTTCCAACGATAGAAAGACAAAGATGTTCTTCGAAAGAACGATAACGTTCAACTTCGGTTTCCACAAATTAAGAATTACGAACGTGACTGATAATAATAGTAAATTACGAGTATAATTTATCAGGCTCGATCTCTCTTCGATATCGTATAAAGCGTCGTACTAAATGATAGAAATTAAAAACTGAGGGGGTGAAACGTTGAAATTTATCAACTCTACGAAGTATCAGGTTGAACAATAAATTTATTCACAGTTTTCTTAAAAGAGCTCGTCTCTTTACCTTACCTTACTTTTACATAAAATCTAACTATCAGGGGGTAGTTTGTTTATCCCACCTCAGCGGCTACAGAGCTATCGAGACACGCGCACTTATTTTCCAACAAAGTGTTTCTCATCAAGTTTTATATTTCATTTTCATACTAGGGATCAAATTTTTGTAGTCATATGAGTGTATTTTCTAAATGATACGAAATCTATAATAATACTACGAAATGCTACAATAAATACAATGATCTGCCAATACTTTTTGTAGCCACTGTGCATCTGTCACGAATCAACTTTCCTTTTTGCCATGTGGTACGCCAGATGTGACGGTCCTTGCGAGATTCCCCGTAGTCCGGACGCCAAGACCTATCTATTGTTCTAATAACTCGCAGCAGGCCTAAGAGGACGACATAAACCGAATCTGTTCTGTTTCAGTTTTCTTCACTTAAACATTTTCGGTTTATGTTTGTTGCACTCGACTCTTACCTAATACGGAGAAAGCAGGTGCCTGGCAAGATAAGACTTTTCCCATGAACAAGGATGCCCACGAGCCATATCTAGCTCTCCTTGTCTTTACTACCTAATTCATTTACCAATGGGCATCGCGGATCGTTACCCTCACTTTTCCACCAAAAAGTGTGGACAACGAATCCGCGTTCTGAGTTCCAAAGGGAACACCCACACCGAGCTTTCTTCTTTGATGGTACGGGACCGTTCAAACAGTTCCATTTTTGATTCCAATTCAGTTACAATATTGACCTTTGTAATAAAACACTAAGTCTAAAAAATAAAGACTATTCTACAAATCAACAGTTATGTAATTATTCAGAAATTACGCGACACATCCATCGTTAAAAAATTCGTTAAACAATTTTTATAACATTCTGCGATACGTATACGTTAGCGACAGGCGAACGAACTTATTACTCGACTCGATACATCCTTAACTTCACTGTGACACGTTCCTAAAGAAAAATGTAATATTTCGAACACTGTACATGACTAGGGATATTTAATTTCAAGGCAACTGCACGTAGCAAAAGAGCTATCTAAAATCCAATGTCGTGGAACTAATGTGCGATTCTTTCTCCTATAAAATTCGTTTTCTCTCATCCTCCTTCCCTTATCTACATCCTTTCTTCATATCGGCACTCTTCGCAACCCATCGATGACCCTTTGCGTTCCTTCTCCTATATCGCCACTTTCTTACCATTCGATAAAGTACTTCGAGGTTCACCTTGGGTCTCTTTGACGCGTCCAACTTGCCCGACTAACAAAATAGACTCACCTTCCTGCCACTTATTACTCATTTTATCTGGATTCGAAGAATGCTATCTGTATGTTACGAAGCCGATGCTTCAAAGTCTCGGATGATCAAAGTCGAAAGCACATGAAACGAGAAAAGGTTTCGTAATGCTTTATTTTCTGAAGATAAATTTATGCTTACTGTGAAAATCATAGTGAAACATTGCTGCTTCTTTATCTGGATCTGTAAAGATCTATTTCCCAGCAGAATTTTACGTTAATGATTTATACGCGATACTATGAAAGGATTAATAAGGATTAGTAATCGCGGAGGAAGAAACTCGATTGCTACCGAAGAACTTTAACTTGCTGTAACTAAACGCTTTGGCAATGTTCTGACGCGTATTAAGTTGTCGAATTTTTGGCCGAAAGAAAGTAACAGGAGTGTGATTCATTAGAAGTCCGGAGTTGAGACGGCACTACGGCTAAAGAAAAATTATGACTGAGTATTATCTCTCTTATTAATAGTCAAAGCACTCATTATTTAGTAACTGACTGCTGCTACGTCCATTATCGTATTTAAAATTGCATAATAAATTTCAGTAGAAAAGAGAGAGACAAGGAGAAAGGAAGAGAAAGAGAGAGAGAGAAGAATTAAAGATAACATCATCTTCGCATAAATTCTCACTTCTTTTTCGATTCTGCCTGCTCTCCTTCATCTGGAAGCTAGGATAAATCCTTGACCCATAAATAAGACGACGAAAGCTAGCGTAGCATTATACAAAGTTACATATTGTTTCATAAAAGTGGGAAAAAGGTGGAGCCTAAGGGAATGGCAAAGACGATGCTAAGCTTTCCGGTGTCGTGCTGAGACTACGGAGTATCGTCTTTCCAAGACTAACCAACAGTAAACGAGCAATAAAGGCCATTTTACGATAGGCCGGGGAGTAATTTCATCCCAACTTGGGTATTTAATACGAGAATGGTCGAAAAAACTAGTCGTTGCGAAAACAGAAACGTGCCAAACTGAAACTCTTGGTTGTTCGATGCATGTATCTTTACGACTGGTTCCGGAAAATCTTGAAGCATAACGGTTATCGATGGGAAGCAATTTCTCGTAAAAATGATTTCAGGTGAAACATGGAATAACGTAAAAGCAATAAAAAATATTCCCCAAATGTGCTGGCTGAAACAACGAAAATACCGACGATCGAACCTATGAATAAAACGTTGTTTACGCTACTTTTTCTTTCTACCACTTCGTGAGATGGTTTTTAAGGATGGAGGCGTTTTAAATTTTCGGCTAACACGTCAATGGCGAATAACAGCGAGGAAATCTGAGGAAACGATACGAATCGACTATCGAGACATCCGATCGAAACGAACGAATATCTTCGATCACTTCGAATATAACGAATAGATGAATACGATCGATTACACGCAATAGTATGTAAAAGAAAAGCAAGTACTATTAAAGGAAGCTGCTCGGAGTATTTGTACTTTTCCAGATATTCCATCAAACGAGTAACTAATTTTAAACAAATTCTCAAGGGTTTATCTTTAAAAGTTAAAATCTAAAAATCTTGAAACATTTAAATTAATGTAAAATCGAAGATTTTACACGTCTACGAAGATAAGAAGCCTGATCCACTTAAACTAATTGAAGATTATAATATATAGGTCACAGTGAAGATTACTATCCTAATGTGTCACCAGCAGAATAACGAACACTGGTGGAACGACAAAGCTACTTACTTAGTTTATTATCTATAACACATCTTGGAGAGGCTCTGTCAGAGAGTGAAAGCTGCTTATCTCACTATTGTCATCCATCATGTATTTTCTACAAAATTATTTATGATAAGCGAGATAATACGGCAAACTATCAATGTTTTGCTACAAGAACGATAAGTGACATGCCATCGATAATAACTCGTTACATTTTATGTATTTTAAATGATACATTTCAAACAAATACTTGGCTTTATTAAAATGTCCGATATTCAATGATAAGCACGATCAAATTTTTGTAAATTTGAAGTATCGTAATTAGAACTATAATAGGACAAAGAAGAGCAAGACGTGTAACAAATAGCATTTACGATGGAATAGATACAAACCAGTCGAATATTTCGCAGTAATACTCACATTTGATGTCGCACCTAATAAATCTTAATCGGATTTCACTAATGCAGCATTAATCACATCACTGCAATAATAAGATTACCGTATTAATAACGTTACGCGCAAGTATCACCGCATACGATGACATTAACGCTACCACATTAATATCGCCAAAGCGGTAGGAAGTAATTCAAATCGATGCATGTATCTAACTATATCGCAAACTTGGCAATCAAATTGCTGCATCGATGTTTAAATCCATTTTCAAATTACACAGCCTAAGTAAATCGGCAACATCATTGATACGTTTTACGGTTCAACGGCATTTACAGTGGCTCGTGAAAGTATCTGAATGCTAATAGCAATCTTTTACGAACGTGTTATACGAAATATTTGAAAATTTCATTGCTAGTATAACGTTGTTACGTGTAATTGTAACAGTGTAACACGTTTATATTGGTCAAATTTGAAACGAATCTGAAAATGTGCATAGAAATTGTAAGATATTTATTGCAAGCGAAGATGACGAAGGCATTTGAAGTTATATCGGTAAGCCACTTTTTAGCATTCATGCGCTTACTATACAAAATTTTCTCGTGTATCTAACTATACATATTGTGCATGTTACATGAAACTGTTAAATAGATAGTACATTTATATTGTACTTGTGAGAGTGAGGGAGCGAAAAGCGAGCAAACACATGTATGCATCCCCTCCTTAAAGTGTATGTGGGCGTCGCAGGAGGTCCAGGTCTCAGTTGAAATAAAAGAGCGATTAGAAGAAAACAAGCAAGCGAGTGTATTATCGAATCCTTCAGAGAGTAACCTACATGTAAAGCTAAGTTTAGATAATTTGTAAATAAATTTTAACTTTTTGTTCTCTCCAGATCCTTTTAACAAAAACAAAAACTTCAACAAAAACACATTGAAATTTCATTAGTACCATAATGAGGCATGATTAGTATCCATATTGACCAAATTTGAATCCAACCTGAAGATATTTATACTTGTTGCGAGATATTTATCGCAAGCTTATATTTGATAAGAAAAAATTAATGGACGGTAAGAATTACAAATGTTAAAGACGATCTCACTGAATATATGAGACTTGTTAATATCGTGGACGGTTGCTTGCTTGGGCACTTTTATGATCTCTAGAAAATATATACTATCTTGTAACTTGTGCATACATTTTCAAAATTATTTAGAAGTTTACCAACATAATCACGATAATTGGATGTCGAAACGAAATTATATAAAATATATAATAGGTTCATAAAAGGTGTTGACGAATATACGACTACTTTCGTAAGCCACTGTACATAGAGTCTTTAACCGATTTTGTAACCGCGTTATACAAAGACACGGCTGCAATTTTCTGATCCTATCTGACTACTACCGTAATCAGTTTCATTGAGAACGCGTAAGAGATCGCGGTGAATAGCCATCGTCGGTT
Organism: Bombus pascuorum; assembly: GCF_905332965.1. NCBI lineage: Eukaryota > Metazoa > Arthropoda > Insecta > Hymenoptera > Apidae > Bombus > Bombus pascuorum. The sequence continues at coordinate 5,899,860 of NC_083490.1, forward strand.
GTACAAAGCAGGGAAACAGTTCCCCTGCGTAATGCGCATCGTGTGTCAGGATCAGCCTGTCCATAACGCGCACAGGATATCCGGCCGTATCAGAGCTGTGTATCTGAATGAAGGATCGACCAGGATCAAGGGGATCGAAATGCCAAATCGGAGCTGCGTTCTCCCTCTGCTTACTGTTAGTATGTACACCCTGTCGTATTCAAGAAACGCTACACCATTTACATTAAATGCACTGACCAGAAGATGTTTTAGAGATGAAATAAATTGTACGGGGAAATTTTCATATTTCGATTCATTATTCAAACTCGTGTACGATATCTTAACGTATCAAACGTACGAAACGTAGATAGGTGAAAGAGAGAGAGAGAGAGAAAGAGGAGGGGAAAGGATAACAATCTCTCGCCAGCCATTCTGCGTTATCGCATTATCGTTTATTCTGTTTGCCAAATCACGTTCTGTTGATGCGATTTCGCGCAAAGCGAGTATTGTACTTTGCACAAACAGTACTGCGTTAGCCCATAAATCAGTGGAGAATCTTATTTTACACCCCAACTAAATCAAACGTCGTAATTTAGCAGGTAAATTCTTGTAAATCATACGACGTTAAGTATTCCATTAATAAATTAACGAGTATTTCATTTCGATTTTCGCGCTGCGAGCCAATAATTTACTTGGCGACATAACGTCGAAGAAGAAGAAGGAAACAAAGAAAATCATTTTTCCCTACAAAATCGCGTGAATTTTAAATAACGAGCTGCAAAATAGCCAACTGATCTTTTGTAGTTTCGAAATTGTTGAGTGATCGTTTGAATGGAACGAAATTGAAGCGCGCAATACGAATCTACGGGAGATTAAGTTCAATTGTATTATCAAATTTTTAATGTTATTTCAATTTAACACAGCGCAATTAATTCCCAATGATTTTGCGCCATGGCACTCGTATCTATTTATGGAGGATTAAATTGGATACGTTGAACAATGCTCCCATAAATGTACGATTTAGTATATAATCAGCGAACAAATTATTATGTCGGTTTATTAGGTAATAATGGATAGATAAATGTACGATCTATCGATTTAACATTGTCTGGGAAAATTTATCGGCAAAAACATGTAACATGCCGATGGTAATATACATATTTAAATCGTATATCGTTTAATGTAAGATCGTTTAATGTATTGGGTTGGCAACTAAGTGATTGCGGATTTTGTCATTAGGTGGTATTCAAAATCACTTAGTTGCCAACCCAATAGCATCGTTTATTTATACTTTTAACGCGTCTCTAGATATATAACGAAGAATTGTGAATAAATTAGAATTTTGGTGGAATAATTATTTAAAACGCATATAGATGTACACAAGTCTTAATTTAATCAAGTGGTATTAAAATTTAATTAAAGCTGGTGTCAAGAAATAAAACAGACGTATTACCACTTCGTTTGATGGTTTCTCAAATTTAATTTCGACCGCTATTTTATAATTAATATACGTTTCAAGACAAACCTCGCTCTCCAATTATAATTTATAAATTAGAGGAAATTTACTTAGCAGGGAACGTCTCTTGTATGATTTTCGGCGAATACGCGGATATACGCGATAAAAGAGACAATTGTAATTGACGCAGCTACACTTTTACTAATTATACCGAACGAAATAACCTCGTGAAATTTATGATTATAAAATATTAAAAATGTATGTATATAATATTACAGAAAGGTGTTTGTATTTTTATATAAAGTACGAAATGCGAAATAATTCTTTCTTTATTTGTCGATTTCACAATAAATATATTTAATATTAATTTCTCTGCATAATTACTCAGACGAGACAATCGTGTAATTTTATCTTTTGAATAATCGTTTAATAAATAACAGATGAAAGAATTCAAACTTGTTGAAAGCGTTAATATTAACAGACTAACATTAATTTTTATCTCGCTATACACTAAATCAAATATAAAAACGTTCTTCTAAATACGAACTTTCGCGACTGAATGCTGATAACGAAAGCAGAATTGCTGGAGTAATTAAAATGGTATTCTGCCTCTAAGGCATGCGGGATGGAAATACGTGATGCAATTAGCGTGACAACCGCTTTTCAACCCTCAGATGCCACGTTAAAAAGGCACTATATTTCTCTTGCGGAATACCCTCGACTACGAGACGTAAAAGGCCCTGTGGTATTTGCAATCACTTTAAATAACAAAAGTCACTGGATTATCATTTCAAGTATCAATTTAATAAATTATCTCGCCTTATCTTGTCGAATTTTTATCGATCGTTTCCTTGTTTCAAGTATGACAAAGTATACAGTTGTTCACGAAACCTTTACCTTACCGACACCTTTTCTGAACATATTATTAAACATTTGTTATAACTATACTAAACATAATGTAACGTAAAGTAATTTTTTATTGAATAAAACTATGCAGTAAATATTTAGCACCAAATTCTATATATTTTTTCACAGTAGCCTCAAATTTTGTCAACTTAATCGTGACAGTCGCGTCTTATATTATAGCATCGATGAAATTTCATAATGTTTCATACAACACGCGCCATGTACACGCGTAACAGTTTTCTACGGTAGTTGGTCGAATACTTTTACGAGCCAGTGTAGAGAGAATGGACGAATAAGGTATTTAACGAAATGGCGTTGAATTATTTATCCATCCAAAAGGATTTGAAAAATGTAACGCTATTACGATGGAATGTAGCTTGGCTCGATAGCATTGAGGGAAACGAGCCGATAAGTATCTGAGTTGGCGTCGAATGGTCTAAGGTAGCATCTTCCCGGTCGGTCAGGATAGAGGCGAACAATGAGGGTGGATGTTCACTTATAAGAAGCACGCTTAGATAAATACAAAGCGGAATGGAACTTGCGTCCCGCTATTAATTCCGACGCCCCTAAGATAGACTTGCTCCCTTTCTACCTAGCTTTCGGGCTAGAATAATTGTTAGTAGTAACGATATATCTCTGCTTTAGGTATGTGAGAATAACAGCGTCTACGTGCACCTAGCTAGGGGATGCTTAATTAAACGTTCGTGTTAATTGCTGGGACTTCGCGTCAACCTCTCGACCCACGCTATTCCAACGGACGCCGTACGAACAACTTCCGCTTTCCATCGGTTGCAAATGGAACGGTAGACATAAAATCATCCTTTGTCCTTCTCACCGATCTCTTCTTATTATGCACTTTTCAAGGTCGTACCAACTTTGACGCTCGAAATTCGCATCGTATAGAAATTAAACGCTGGAGAATTAATATCGAACGAAGCGCCGTTCATTGTACCATAGCGTCGATTGTGCGTGAATCGATCTTCATCGGGAAACGATTATTGGAACATGGTACACCGAACAATGCATTATCTGTAAGATGGACGTTTATTCTGAATATTCCGGCTTGTTATTAATGCGTTGGAACTATTCATGGTTTACATGAAAATTTTCGTTATTAGGAAGAAACGACGGATGGAAAGTCGATTGCTCTGTTGTTCGAAAGAGATGAAAGAAAGAAGAGCAAACGAGAGTAAAGAAAACAGCATTGATAAAATATTTTTAAAAATTGATAAAATATCTAAAATTTCCAATGGAAATGATGGTATCTCGGTTGAATGTTATGCAAAAAGGAAGCCAACGAAGCTTGATAGAAATGTATTACAGATGTGTCTGGAGCAAAATTTCATTCTAACTCATCCTGATACAGTTCGCTGAAAAAAGAACTGGGGAACTTCGATCAATTCATTCTTCGTCGTAAAAACGTGTAAAAAAATGTTCACGGACGATGGACATCGAACGATGATTATCGTAATTTTCCATATAAAGAATGTCTTTCTTCTTTCCTTCTGACAAAGAAAACGCAAAATTTTCTTTCTCTAATTGCAAAAATTGGAAAAGTTTAATCGAGAAGAAATATTATGTCCCCTATTAGATATAGTTATTTTTCTGCTAGAAAGACACCGAAGCTTGCAGAGAAGAATATTGGAAAAATGCAGAGAACAAAATTTATCAAAGCGGAGAAAACAGCTCGAATACACCGTCCGAAGTAAATCCATAGGGAAGATACGAAGAACTGCGGGTGGGAGTAGTTCGTCTTGGCATATCGAGAAACAGTCAATACAAACATCGGACGTGAGTCTGAACTTGTTAGGTTCGAAACACTGGCGAAGAAAATGCTATGTTAAACACGACGCGAGTCCATGGCTATATCTGTATAGGTATGTCGATATAATAGAGATGCTTCATTAGTATCAAACGCTGAGATAAAGTCGACGTTGCTAAACCACGATGACAGTAAGCCAGAGGAGACTTTTCAACGTAAAACAAGAAAATATTACAGCAACTTATCAACCGAGCAACTTAGCTACGAAACTCTAACAGGGATATAACTGTATAAGACGTAAGAATAGCGTAGATCCCGCTCCGAATTCAGTGAAATATGTAAGTGTGGAAGAACTTTTGGGCAAACTATGAAAAATTTTTCATCCCATTCCCAACGAGTTGATACTATGAAAGTTCCAAGTACGAATATGGGAGGCCGGTGGGAGTTTTCGAAAGCGTAGGCAAAATGTTAACGTCTTGATGTATGATGGAATGTAACTGTGTTTCTAAAAAAATTATTTAAATTTTCTACGTATACAGACGATCACAAAAGTCTACGTATAATCGAATTTTACGCATCAGACTTACCAAAGAAACTAAAAATTCACTTGGTCGCGAAATTAGATACTAAGTACAATTTAATCTTATCACTTCTTTGTGAGCGTGTGGAAAGTTCAAAGAACATGGCAAAAGCTTTGTTGGTGTATTCTACTGAATTAGACAACGATACACGATTCTTTGAGTGCAGCGTTGAGTATTTGATTTAACCTTTCTAGATGACCGTTTCCTCTTAGCATGCTGCTTTCAATCGAACTACGTTAAATGCCTTTTCGATAGCAATAATACGTTGCGGTGTCTTTGAAGTTAAAATTGTTGTTTCAATTGGAAATAATTCGGCGGAGAACTCCCGAACTTCGTGGCTTGTCTTTTCACGTGCTGTATAGCCTATACTCTATACTATATCTCGCTATTGTAAGTTACTGATGTATCGGTGTCGTTCTTGATCAATAGCAAAATGCTTGTTATCGTTAGTTCATGCTCTAGTATATTTATAATCATACTTTTGAAGAAGCAAACTTCTTCGGGTTATATGTTGCGAGCAAAAGCACCTCGCAATCAGTTACGATCTTGAAGGGGATACCCAGCGAGTAAAGACGAAACTTTTTCAAAGCTTTTACAATTGCAAGAACTTTTAACTCGTGTTTCTCAGTGGCGCCCGTTTTGCCCTTGGCGAAATACATAGAACGCATCACGCTTGGTGTTCTTTTGTAAGAAGAATGTATTGGTGTTTCTGTACGTAAATAGGATTTCAAACAGCTGATCCTTTCTTATATTTTATAGAAAAATAGATTTTGTACGAAAGCTATCTTTTTAACATACAGTGGCTCGTTCGAAGGTATTCGTACACTTATAGTATTTCATTGTTATACTAAACATTTTGAAATTTCACTTGCATCACAATGACACCCAACTATATATTGTATTGGATTTTAAACGACTCTAAAAACGTCTATAAAAATTACAAGATATTTAATGCAAGTATATATTTAGTGAGATCGAAAAGTATGCATTTAAACGAGCAATCATCCACAATATTAATGAGTCTCGGTATTCAGTCCATCTTTAACATTTATTACACGGTTAAGCTGACTATTTATACCGCGTAGGTAACTTTTTGCTAAACATAAACACGACAATCGCATTTCGTTACGGTGCTCGTGAAATTTCAAAAAGAGAGATACGTAAAAATTTTCTACAGTAAGTGTACGAATATCTTTGCAAGTCATTGTGTATCACAGATAATGAAACTCCGATTTACCATGATCTGTGTTGAAAGAATGATCGTGTGCGAACTGTAACGCGTAACCTGCCGGGTTAACAACACGTTTTACGCGATTATAAATCGTACGTATATCCATGCGAGCTTGTAAGTGTACACAGAAACACGTACAACCCACGACGAAGCCAAAGTCCATGACCAAACAGTTCGAGCGTTAGGCAGAACGATAATAAATTAAGCTCAGCCAGAACTAGGAATTGAATCAAACGCGGTAATCTCTAACGCAATTGATTCCGGCATTCAAACACCGCTCGAACACGAGCTCGAAGGTTTCGAACGATTTCGGGGAGTAGTTCGCGAGTATAAGAGAACGAAGAAGTTGGAGATGGAGAAGGAACTGAGAGTATGTATCCATCGTCAATGATAGGTCGATAGCGATAGTAACGATTGTACTAATGGCACGTTTTGTCTTCCTTCGTCGCTCTTCCATTCTCGTTTTAAATCAACTATCTGGGCACTCGATATTAGTATTATCGTTTTGTGAAAAAACTGTGGAAAGTTTTCAAAATGATCTGATGAGCCGTTCTAATTTGCATTCGTATCGCTCATAGTAGATTGTTATGCCAATTTATAAATCCGCAATTAAAGTAGATACCAAATTGTGACAGAAAACAAATCTAGTTTTAATTATTTCTTACTGAACGCAAATTTAAAAAAAAGAAAAAAAGGCTTGTTTTAATAATGAATCTCAATTCGTCACGGCACGAATGTGATACATTTGTGAAATGAAAAAAAGAAAGAAAAAAGAAGAGCATACAGGACTTGATGAGAGGAATCTTGTTAAAAACAAATTACTCCGTTATTACCCCGAGGATCCTTTCATCGCCGTGAAAACATTTCCAACACAAATTTTAACTCGATGAAAAGTGAAAAGATTCGCGATTTAATTATATGGTTAATTATTTCATAGAGTTTGACAAAATTAGGAACGTGTAAATAATAAATAGCGCAATATTACGTGTATTCGAGAGCGAACAAGATGTCACTGAAAAATTGGAAAATGTTGATTTCAACGAGAACCGACAAAAATTGAATGCGATCCGTATTCAATTTGACAATCTACGATCGCTGATTGAGAACCGGCTGAATTTAATATCTTTAACAGCAACTCGTTAAACATAGCCATTCTCTAAGACTTTTCAATGCATGCACACGAGCACAATGCAATGGGTTACCAGATATTTGATTAACGATCTCCCTCATTAAACGAGTCGTTACTGTTTATACATAGAATCTTGTTCATGCTGCCGGATCAGTCGTTCCGTTTAAATATCAGACCAGTATACACCAAATCTGAGAAACGAGCACAATTTGCTAGGATCTGCTAGATTTACTAAGCAATGGCCTGGATAATCTGTCGTGTTTACTGTTGTACCTAGCATCACCCACTGTGTTGCCTCTTTACCAACAGTTTCATTCCTCTTTCACATTATAAGTGATGCACGAAGCCTCGGTTATAATCATGCGCCATTTACATCGTTATTTGCGAGCTTTTGTCTATAATTACGGGAAATACGAGACACTGATAGCGCTCCATTTCCACGAACGTGGATCAAATTATCACGCTGTGACAAAAATTAGTAATTGGGAATCGTGACTTTTTTATTTATTCTCCTATAAAATTAACTTACATTTTGCTTTTACTTTTGTGCCGAAAGTCCGGTATCGATATCAATCGATTTATGTTTCATATTTTGCTACCATATTTTTGAGATCATTAAAGCGAATATAAATATGATGATAAATTGTTCTTCGCCTTAATTGGTAAACTGAAACACGATACTTGTATAAATAAAACAACGCCACGTATTTATACCGGCGGTAACTTAACAAACGCAACTTCCGCCAAAGCGCGTTCATTGCACATTGCGCATCCATTATTTGCAAGTTAATCCTTTTCAATATGACGCAGTCAAAAATCAAAGGGATAGATTATGTAGTTATTTTCGTTAGCTTCGTAACATTTCACAAAAGAAAATGTTTTTTGCGTCAAAATCTACGATAATACGCGAATGGCGGAAAATTTTGTTCCCGCTAATTAGTATCCTTTCCACCGAGATATCGTATTTTTATAAAAGATAGGCTAACAGTCAATACTCTTCTCCTGTTCTATTCAAGAAGTTTTATTCTTGTCGCGTGACATTAATCATTATATCGCATAAAACAGAGCTGAGAGAGCGAAGGTATAAAATTCGAACGAGGTGATAAATCTCGCGCTCCAAATAAACAGACAACGTTCCTAGAAGTGCAAGAGAACTTGGAAACTGCACGGAGGATTCCTTTAGGAAGCACAACGGTTTAGGAGTTATAAATACATTCGGTTTTAATACCAACAGCGGAGGATTAATTCGTCGCTCTTCGTATCCCTGTTGCCTCCTACCCTTCCTCTAGATACTCTGTATTCTACATATATGTTTCGAATTGAAACATGTTCCGAATGCGTTGTTGTCTAGGAACCTACTACCTTACTGCTATTAGTCAGCTGGCTATCTAACATGTGCTTTTTCGATATCACATTTCATCTTTTACGTGTTAACAGTAGGAGCTTCTGCTCCATGGCATTGTCCCAACATTAAACAAACATTTTACACATATAACACATTCTTACAACGAAAATATCATCTCGGTACCGCAACAAATAAATAAAACGTTAAAAAGGAATTCGTAAGTCCGACGCTAATAGAGTGATCGGTAGACTGCGGATTTCTATGCATCTATAAGAAATTTAAACATACAAAAACGTACAGAATGCATACTATATGGTACACGATATAAAATATCCAGAGTAGTCGTTACAATGTTCATGAATAATTAAAACGAATCTCTACGTAAGTTCTATTTCTTTACTTGTAGCTATGAAAATATCAATTTCCATAAAAATGAGTCTAATTGTCAATGTAAATCCACTGAGGCGTCGCGATTCGTGATGTCTCCGCGAGCAAGAAAAGAATCTCGAGCAGCGAACGTGTAGAAATCTTTATACGCGAGCGATGTCAAATGCCGCATTACGACAGACCGATATACATGCATAGAGCTGCCAAGAGAATTTCTCGAGTGCCGGGGTCCTAAGCTCAGCCACGTGTTTTGTTACTTACCGAAGATTACCGGCTTACAAGAAACCCAACGGCGGTGGGAGCAATCTACCACCCTACAACCCTCCGAGCAACCAACCCTCTCCCATGCGCTACGCGCACCCGAATCTCCAGCTCCTCGAGGCCGTTATCACGACCACCTTCCGCCTTCCGCCGCCCAACACCCAACGCTCCACTCGGTGTGCTTGCGAAACAGCAGCCTGCAGAATGCACGGCACCCCCGCGTCGCCGCCACTGCTGCCAGCACCCAGCGGCTCGGTAGAGAGCGAGAGATAGAATAACGTCCCTAAGTGTACTTACTGCAAAGACCCGAAATTGGGGAACGATGTAAATCACTTACGAGATACACTCGCGCCTCGCCGCCCGAGGAAAAGCAAGGCGCGCCGCCATTTATCGTCGCTACAATAATTCCTGTGGATTCGCGCGCACGAGTTTCCCGTCCTACGGGTGCATTGGAGAGAATATCCACGCCGCGTGCAGGAATTCCATGTCTCTCTCTCTCTCTCTCTCTCTCTCTCTCTCTCTTCGTGTTGTCGAAACACAAATACGTTGAAGAAATGCAAATATAACGTCCATGGGAGAAGTTTGCTCGAAGGTCATCGATGGAAACGAGTAGACTTGTGGAAGCTTCGCTATGTGCGAGAGGAACGAACTTGTTTCTTGGGAAAATTGATCGAATTAATTCCCTAGAAAGTATGTATGCTTCTATTTGTAGGTGTTAGGATATTCATGGAAAGGGGAACCTCAAAAGAGTTTCGGACTGGAGCTTGGAATTTATGCAAAGATAGCCTTAAGACAAACAAAGAACTCATACATTCAACATTGCAATAAAAATCTCGTGTTTACGTAGGATAATATTAAACTCTAAACATGTATCACGATCGTTGCTTCAACAAATCCTAATGCTTGTATTATTCAATTTTCCGTAATCCCAAGTTTTAGCTTGAACGTGCGAGACAATTGCACATCGTACGCGGATCACTTATCCGTGAAAATTGAACTGTCCCTTTTTACAAACAGACGCATGATCGGCCAACCAGCCGAATATTAAACGAGAATTCCTCTCGATGAACTTTACAATTAATTTACCACCGCATCCATGCGCATGTTAAGCTTGTTAAAATTTTAATCTCGTTATTCCCTCTGAGCTTAATGAGCGATATTAGCGTTCTCATCCCTGGATTTGTTAATGGAGATACAAGAACGCGAAGCCAACTTCTCAACCATGAACATCCGTTGTCGATATTAACAAGGATTTCATTCCTCCTATTGCTCGAATTTCTGCCAAACTAGCGGCGTCGAAAATCGATAGGAATTTCTTCGAAATCTACAGCTACAGAGGCTACAGAAAGGAAGGTATGCGCCGTTTCTTTCGTTCCAAGTATTTACCATTAAATGCAAGAAGTTGAGCAACGATGAAATTTAATAGCGTATATTTAGGTAGCTCGTTCCGTAAACGTTTTAGAAGTGAATTTTCCCGGCGAGTTTTCGCGCAACTAATAAAAATTTTTTGCGTACTGGCAATATCGCGGAGGGTCGAGCGCGTAGAAACCACGACTAAAGATCCATTTACGTTAGTTATAAAATAAACTCGTTGAGCACGTGTCACGTTCTGTCGTCACGTTTTATAGTTCCGAACAGTAATTTCCATGGCGTCGAACGATTTACCGTCGCCATGGGAAAACATCGTAAAACCCCGAAAGAATACCCTAATGAAATACAACGGAATATTATAAATTTTCTCCCGAACATTCAAGTGCAATGTCGTCGGCTTCTTCGTACTCATTTTTCGTTTTGTCCGTCCTTCCTCGTTGCCTTTCCGCGCTCTCTTTCTTTCCCCTTTCTTTTTACTTAAGTCGCTTGGACGAAAAGGGCTTAAAATGACACTTGGTGGTTTTATTAGCGTAAGCAGTAGAAACCACGAAGAAATACGTCGCGAAACATTTAAAATTGCAAGAAAAGAAGAATGGCCCTCGCAAAGATCCTCGCGACAAATTATCGCCGGGTTTCTCGCTTCCAGCTACTTCGCGACCAGACGGAGTGGAAAGATGTTTTGTTCTACAGAGAAAACCGAAACTACAGACTCGTCGACTATAATAAAAAGAATTAAGCGAACGCGAGAATAATAAAAAAAGGATAACTTATTACGGATATTCGTAAAGAACTGCGACAGAAGTAGGAAAAAGGGCACCAAGCACGAGCAAGAAATAACAAAAATACGTATAACGTTGAATTTTCTCTACGTTTCTCTTTTAAGTAATCTTTTTCACTTTTATTTGCCAAAAAATAGTATTGCTTATTATCTTCTCACGCTCCATAGATTTGCGACAAAGTAGGAAAGTGTGTTAAGTCAATAACTGGCCGGAATTGATTAAGATGACGGAAATAATTTATCAAATTCAGAGAAATTTATTATCAGTCCCAGAAAAGGGAATTAGGTCGTCTAAAATTTCAAGGTAATAAATTATCGTAAAAATTTTTATGTCGTATAAAAAGGGGCATCGGAAATGAAGATTAAAGAGTCGAACGAAAAAAAGATCGTAAAGAGATGAAAACTAAAATTGAATACCTATATTATCTTCATACCGTGGCTATTATTTCAACTAAAAATGTATGTCCAACTTCCGTGAATTAATACATTCTTGTCGTATCGCGCAACTATAGAAAGTACTTTAATAAAGTAGGAAAAATGCTGGAGAAATACCGATCGGACAATATCGACCACTGGAACGCGGGGAATTTCATCGAAATTTAAATTATCATCCAAGAGAAACGTCGTTATCGCAAATACAACAGGTAGAAGGCAATTTTGCGTTTCTGATATTTGGGATCGAGTTGGTAATTCGCGGTGGACCTCCGAACTGTGTCCTCTAACTTGTTTAGTAGTCACCTATACTTACAGCAGAACCCACAGTTCCGTGAATAGTTTGGTATGGAATAATAACTCCGGTATAATAGTATCACATGCTGTAACTTAACCGCGACGCAATTCTCCATACCACTATTTGTCTGTTTAAGTTTCATATTTTCACAGCCAATAAAAATATTAATTTCAGTAGTTCGATTTTTATTGAACATAATTTACACAAATTTTTGACATATGGTAAATAAGTCGTAGCTTGGTAGGAAATTTTTATATGAACGAAATGCGAAGATTGTTCCATTTTCTTCTTTCTTTTTACTCACAAATACTTCTCGTGTAAGCAATATTACCTAACCTTTTTGTCCGAGTAGCATGTTTTTGCTCAAAGAAAATTCTGCGACGTTTATCAAACGAATGTATGGTATTAAAGGAAACCATAATATATATTTGAGAAAAAAATGTTAATTAATAATTCGAACTCTTTAAAAATATGTCATCTTTCTATTTTTCTTCCTTAAATTTAATTTCAAACCAATTTTTTCTCAAGTGCTATTCAACCTATCTCTCTTGTGTTTTACTTCAAAGTAAAACACGATATAATATCGAAAGTACTCTGAACCAAAAGTTCATTTCTTCAGACGCGATATATTTCAAGGAGCCGAACAAAAAATAATACAACATTACAATAACATTAAACGCGTTATATCCCTCAAAGTCCTCGTAAATCTCGCAAAAAACGCTTTTAATGCTAGCGTCAAGCACGTTTTAATGTTCCACAAAGATCAGAGGCTTGCGACGCCAATAACACGGAACTACTTTATAGGTCACCGCTCTTATAACTTTGATGCCGATATAGAACGCACATGACACGTCCGGGAATGACTGGTGGTATTCTCCGTAACTGATTCGATGGTTTCCCAATCATAATTTCTATTGACTAGGCTGTGAATTTTTATTTATTCGTTAAATTTCAAACTATAAATTTCGACAGAATGCACATAATATGAAAAAGTAGTATAAAATGTTCAAATTATAGTGCTTTCTATGACTCTTACTTGATTACCTTCTTAATTACGTACATCCTCAAAAATATAAATTTTCATAAAAATCCGCAGTCTACTAATAACGTACAGACTCTAATCAAACGCAATATGGTATTTTGCAAAATCAAAAAAGAAAAGAAAAAAGAATTCCATTAGCACGGCAGAAGTTTCTTTAATAGGAGCCGAAGCAAAGTATTCATACACGCAGAATCTTCTGTAAAAGTACGAAGCAAGAGGGTGATATCCGAGTTGCCGAGCAATTTCCCCTGAATTTCCTCCCTTTTCTTTGCATATCGGTTTATTTCCAGCAATTCGAAAGCATCGATGTTTATAATATTAATCTCTGTAATTTTCGTTCGTAAGTAGCAAATAAGAGAGGTAGCTAGCCGTAACGCGTTTAATATTCGAGTAATACAGCGAATATTTCCAGTGCGGTTATAGGTATTGGCGTATCCATGCGAATAATTTTGCGACTCGCCGTAGAATGAAATTGTATTGTTAAACATGACTTAAATAAAGACGCGTCTCCATAATCACATGTAAATGTAATTGCAATATCATGCGACGCAATCAATAACACGACGTAATAATACGCGAAGCACATTAATACGTGGAAGACAGGCAAATAGCGAAGCAGAATTATCGTACAACGAATTAAAATCAGTTTTAACCATGCATATCTGTACGAGGGAAATGTGTTCACTTGATTACGATCCTCTTTAAACGCAAATGACACTTTTCATCCGCTTCAGAGGGTCGTTTACAGGGAAATGCAGGGTAAAGGGCATTTCGATTAAAGCTTCGGAACCGTTTATAAGCTCCGGCGAGATAAGATCGTTAAAGATGGTTTTAAACAGACGAACGGTGTCGCGGAAGCAAGCAAGAGAAAACTGAATAGAGCCATGGGAAGAATAAAGAGTAGGCCGACGAGAAACGTTTATCGTCGTTTCGACCATACTCGTTTCACTCTGTTCGTGTCGAACGTCTGCTCGCCATTTCGAAATATTTAAATCCGCGAGATATTCGTATTCTCGGTCGGTGTTTCAGCGGCTTTCTTCTCACGAATCTCTCCTGGCTCCTCGGGCCAGGATTAACCAGCGATATTATTCTTCAATTTAGATTAAGCTCCTTCTTTGCGGCAGGACGAATTTCATGGTTCCTGATGGATCAGCCAGCACGAATCGAAGAATGGCGAACCGTGTTAGCCAGATTGATCCTCGTACATTCCCTGCCTGCTTTAAAGAAACTTCCGCCGTCGACAGCGAAATCTTTTTTCAAAAATTTACGATATCGAGTTTGATCGCAGCTTGTACATTATGAGAAATTAAGATTGCCAAGACATTGAATCAAACACGTAAGATACTATCAGTTCTTTGATCAATAAAAGGACGTATTATCCAAATAAAATAGTCCTTCGTATCGCGCTTCGCGAGATCAAACGCACAGTTTGCGTTTCGTTAGATTTAAGCGGAACTACTTACGCAGATAAGATAGAAATATCCTACGATCAGCAAAAATAACTAACCAACTTTAAAGCTACGCGCGTATGACTAAGAATACACGAATTCCAGATGAACATGGAAAGAGGACGCTTGTATATATATGCAAATCGAAAACTGTACAAGCTAAGTAAGCACCACCGCTGAATCTCTATTGCATATATTGTAACAACCGTTACATTAACACCCTACAAGTGGAGCCCACGGTAATCCAGGCATTAGCGTCATTGATTTACGAGGGAACGATGCCAAAAACTTTTTCGTCCTGTTAACGATCTGTCTAGATCGTGCCAAAATCTAAATTTCAAAAAATTCCGATGAGAATTTTTCGCCTTGTTCCTTTCACCTTACGGTTCGTATTGCATTTTTCGTAGAATATCCAATTGTTTCATAATCATATTCTTATTCTCGAAAGTTCAAAGCTAACAAGTAGTCTTATTAATCGATTATAATCATAAGATTTTAATTTTTTACACATACACGGTGAGTTTTTGTAAAAAATCGATATTCCCTTGGTTGTAGTTTATGGTATGTTAACAACTCCAACTTATCGACGACCGCAACCTTGCAAAAAGGTCTGAACGTATAACAAATGCATATGGAAAACCGCATCAAAGAGAAATCGTTAAGCGGAGACGTAAAAAGCGATAACCTTTGACGAGAATTGAATTTTCATTTAAAGGAGTTACGCCAAACTAGCCTTTGTCGCGCAGATTTTAGCTCTTCGAGTTGTTCGATTGTCGAGTTGTTGCGAAAAGCGGTTTCCCCGATGGTCGTGCGAACGTTCGCGTCCAACCATTAACAATTTCCTCCTGTCTCTTTTTCGTCTAAAACATTGCGACCCGCCCCGATTATAAATCACAAAGTTTCGCCAGCTATCGCGAACGTTGAATTCAATTACGCGAAACTTGTGAATATAACACGTTGAACAACGAATACGAGAACGTTATCCGTATAATGTACTGCAGTATACTTTTTATCCTTCCCTATTTTCAATCTCCTAGCGCGTAGGCCGTATAATTGCTCGTTGATCGTGTAAGTAAAAAAGTGAATCTGTGAACGACTGCTATTGATAAAGGATGAATCAACAAGTGTCCAATTTCGCGCAACAACGATGAGATTCTCGTAACGTGCGTTACGATGATGTTTAGGGCAATCCGTAAAATCTCGAGCTCGTGTTAAGATGAAATAGTCTCTTATTTCTGAAACGACTGAGGAACATCGAAGAACACGCTCAAAACTCGTGTCCGAAAGCCGTGTGTCATCGTCCTGTTTCAATTCGTTCTTTGCTGCGAACGATTTTAACACGTCGACTGCCAGACGAATTTTACATATTTTTACAAGATATTATATTGCGTATGTGAACTTCTTTCTAACGATATTATCATTAACATTATACGATATTATCATTTCTAACGATATTATCACTAACGATAAATCATTCACATTGTTGAAAATTTGTTAGTCTATGAAATTTATCTTATTTTAATCATCCTAAAAATTTGGTATAATCTTTTTATAAACTTAGTAACGCGAATCATCGATAACCATGGTGGTTGACAACGTGTTAAATGTCGAGGAAGAATCGTTGAAACGATTTTTATTAATCTTAAAATATTCGGGAAAAATTTGATGTTACTTGAAATTTGTGAAAAATTATTTGTTTCGTTTTTGACATTTGTCAAATATACATACACCGATGTTTTACAAGCAGAAAGGTCTTTCAGATTACACAGCGAAAATGGATAGAACATCAACAAGTATTGAAAGCGCCTGTCACCAAAAATCTTTTCCTTTCTTTCTTGCAACCATAACGATCTCTGCGGTTTTCATTCTAATGGTCTGACTGAATTCTCGTCGTTGTGGCAGAAACGCGCTGAAGACCTTCATTCGGGTTCGATTTAACTTCACCGCTGGCGGCGTACTGTCGGAAGTTAAATTAGTAATAGAACCGTCCAACGGAGTTGCATCATGTTGTAACGAGAAACATTCATTCTACGGAAGGAAGGGCAGTCGCATAAATATATTATTCTGACAAACATAAATATCATAATTTCATAAAATCCTAATTAACGCCAAAGTCTTCGTCTTCGGTTAAAATGTCTTAATCTTCGCTTCGTGGCTTAGCGGCTGTTTAAGGCGCTTTTTTCTTTTTAAATATTCGAGTTATATCGTGTTTAGTTTTCGAAGAAATCAATGAATTCTACCGGATGGTAAAATTAATATATGATGCGATTATTATTACGATTATAACGTGGTGTAATTAAATATGCCATAATATAACTTAAACACGTTTCGTTACGAACAATTAATTTCAACGACACCCTTCTGTAGCTCCGATAATTTTATTTTCGAACGGCATTAAATTATTTCCCCAATAAGCAATTCTATTGTTAGCAGTAAAGTGAAAACAAAATTATACAACTGCCTCTGTTTGTAATCCAATGGACTATTTCGTTTTATACCTTTATTTATCAGAAAAATAACAATTAATCTTACATATTAGTGGATAAAAAATAGACACAATACGTACGAAAGATTAAAAATACTTCTTAAAGGTATTATAAAGTTGACAAAATTCTCATATTCTTGAAAACAAAACAAAAAATAGAAAGAAATGTTAGATCTTCCTTGAAGCATCACAAATAAATTTTCTATCAGATGGCAACATTTCAAACCGCAATGCGGTTTCTTCAACGTGATCGCGTTTATCACGCTTATCCCTAAAAAGGTTTCACTAATATTAAAATCAGACTGCAATCACGGTGTGACGGACATTAGAAATTTTCAATGAACCGAAAAACCGTGGCTCGACAAGACTATTACAGAATTTCCATTCGACATCAACACTGAAGATTTCCCGGGCCGAGAGAAAATTTCTCTCGCTCCATCTTTGTCTCTGTCTCCGTCTCTCTCCATTTTTTTTTCTTCTCACATGTTCGTACCCGACGAGTCAGCTCATCGACATTATTACACGATGTCACTCGAGGTACGTAGTATCGATTTCGAATCACACTGGCGGACCAATGGAGAAATTTAATTGGGGGCCGCGTAATTCCCAGTTCAATTCGAGCCAGCCTGCAAACGCTCGACGTGCCGGAAAAAATTACCTACCCAGAATGCAGTCGCAGAAAGTCGAAGCTATCCACATTGGTTGCGCCGCTAAAATCACTCGGGGGAAAAATTTATCCATTAAACCGATCGCTACCTGCAAAGATCAGTCATTGGTAACGTTACACAACCGATCTCCACTTTTATTTCCAGCGATGACATTTAATCGACTGTCAGAAGATCTACGATTTCGTGTCACACAATACCATTGAATTCTAAGAAAAAGAAACGAACCTTTCACAATTGACTTGATGAAGTGCAAAGTTTTTCGAATAACTTCTTTTCATTAAATTAGTATTTAATTGGACAACAGGCTTTCCTGTTAAATTATCGGAATATTTCGATGAAATACCAGTCGTTTAGATGTGGTATAAACATCGAAAGATAATTGTAACGTATGTGTAATGGAATCAAATTTAATCATAAATTTGTCTGGGATTATATATATGCTTAATTAATTTGGTGGCTGTTTGTTCAATTTTAGATAAACATATGTGCACGACGACTATACGTGTGCGAGCTGACAGATGGGCGATAATAAAGCACATTGCGTTTATTTATGGAAAATGTAATTATACATAAAACAAGGAAGAGAAAATTCGCGATAACTTATGTATCAGCGTGAGAAGACTTACTTACTTAACAACGTATATGCTTTCTCATCGAGTAAATCGAACGAATTTAAAGCGTAAAATTTATATACCGAGATCATAAAAGGTACTTATACACCGTTGTATTTATTATAGAATTTATATAGCAATTAATTAAATTCAAGTAGATTAGATTTCGTGCAATTTAGCAATACTTTCATATGGCTACAGCCACAACGATATCGTGAAAACGAAATGTAAGACCTGCTAAGAAAAGACGCTTTATTGGAAAATAAGGGCATGTACAAATACCTTTTATAGTCACTGTATATCCCATACGCCTATCAGTTCGATTAGATATCTCCAATTTATCTATTTTTATACGTCCCTTACATTCCATGAACCTCAACTACAATTCGGTTCGTCCTTTCTTCGCGTAATACCAAAAAAGAAATACAGAGGTAAAATAGGAAACGACTGTGAAAAGGAAAAGAGATAGAAGCAGAAAATGGTGATTCAAGGAGACGGTAGATGTAAGACTGGACAGAGTGCAAAGCACGAGACCATCAAAGGGAATGCTAAGGAAGCTCTTATCCAATTTTTCCAAGGGAAATCTTTTCAAACTATTTAAATCGCACTGTTGGCTGTACCTATTACAAGCCGGCGTAATTCGCCAGAACTATGCAGAAAGTATTCCAGGCGGAAACAGGGAACAAACTATTCTGCGTTATATATATGCAACTTTGAGATTTCTGGCAACCAACGAAAAGCCACAGTAACTCGCCGCACTAGCACCGAATGAATTCAGACGAAATTACTATTGCAGGGATAACAGCTTTATTTAAAACCACATCTTAGCGTTCGATTCTGTGGTGAAAGATTTCCAATTACAATCACACTGCTAATTCCGAAATATCAGAGTTGGCAAATTATATATATTAGATCTCTAACATTTCCAAAAATTCCAATTCCCCGTACAATCCAATTTACGATTTATTTAATTAATATGACGTTGGATATAATTAATGAAATTATAATTGATGTAATGGTATCATAATTATTTGCTATTATGATGGGCTTCGCCAACTACATGGAAACCTTAACGTTATAATTGCTAGAACATAGCGAAACAAAGTTACGGGGCGCTTTACCGGCTAGTATCACACATTCCTGTGGATAATTTTAACGTTTCAGAGAATTTGGCTGCGTTTCCACGACGATTAAAATTATTTCTAAAGATGCACTTAAAGATCTAGCGGGGGAATGCTCGTTCTTCCTTCGCTTTAACAAAACTAAAGTATAAACGAGCCATTCATTCCTTTACCATTTAGCGTTTGTTCGCCGAATCGTTCGCTCGCGTTCATCGTAAAAGATTGAGCTGTGTAAATGAGTTTACGAGCAGATTGCTGGATGGTCAAGTACGCTACACGAGCACGAGCGAATCCTTTTACTCTCGTTTCATGTTCTTGCTCGTTTGATCT